>NC_142931.1:35259960-35309960 GCF_046866305.1 Octopus bimaculoides
TATATAGCCAGATCATAGTAATTTTTATGTAATATCTCCATAGGCAAAGTATTCGTCAAAACATAGAATGCATATGAACGAGTAACATTGTCTAATATACAAATACACACACACACATCACCTGTGTAAAATTGTGTTAAACTAATTTACAAAGGTACGTAAATATAGCATTGAAATTTGATGTTCGACGGGAATGGAAAAATACATTAGATCTATAACTATAACTATAACTATATATATAGGCGCAGGAGTGGTTGTGTGGTAAGTAGCTTGCTTACCAACCACATAGTACCGGGTTCATTCCCACTGCGTCGCACCTTGGGTAAGTGTCTTCTACTATAGCCTCGGGCCGACCAAAGCCTTGTGAGTGGATTTGGTAGACGGAAACTGAAAGAAGCCCGTCGTATATATGTATATATATATATATATATATATATATATATATATATATATATATATATATACGTATATATACATATATACATACATATATGGGTACAGGACGTCACCAACGGTGCAAATAACATGAAATACGTAAACAACGAGAAACAAATGGAGAACAGGACAAGGAAACACATAGAAAGAACCTTTCATCAGATGTCGGATGTCCATGTGTATCCCACTTCGAACATTCAACGACAAAGTTCTAATAGAACAGGAGCTGCCGTTGGGTTTGCAACATCGGCAGCTAAATGTAAAATGTTGGCGCAGGTCTTAATGCGGTTCAATAAGTTTTCAATAAAATCACTGGAGAATGCAATCAGAGACATTTTAAATTGCCTCAAATATTCAGAAAGCACCATCCCAAAAAATTTTGTATGAGGATATCTGATACAAGTCGTGTGTGATGCCGATGGCTCGGTTTATAGCTGATTGGAAAGTGAAAATCATTCTATCTGTGCAAAGCGCTAGCTTTCAAGTTAAAACAACATGAGGCTGCAATATGTTGTGTTTTCTCATTTGAAAAGAACTTCCATCACGGCCAAAAAGTAAACCAAAAGTTATGCTTAGAGCCGAATGAAGTTATACAGAGACCTGAATCTGGATCCCACTGTCATGCGTACTGAGATCCCAGCAACAGGTTTTAGGTGTCGTCAGCAATGAAACAAATGTCATGCCTCCTTACATTGTATTTTCTTTTTTTCATGGAGCTTAAAAACAATGACCTGTTTACAGAAGTGCGTTGGAGGATGTCGTGAGGCCCAGGATAGACAAAATTAAGCAACAGAACCTCTGTCTTCCAGCCTCTACGCCATCTCAGAGGACAACACAAGCGTGAATGCGTGATCGATGTGTGATCAATGATTTTCTCCTGACGTATGTCAATCTAGCTAACCAATCCTGAATCCACTGGACTCGTATATATGGCTCATAGATGAGGGAAAGGTTAATGAACAACCCATACCATTTGTCAAGTCGTTGATAAAAGATAAACAGTACTGTCGAAAATTCATAAAGATCATCATATTCGAGCATGTCAACGCATACGACCCACATTGAAACAATCATTCATGCTGACGTTTGATTCATTGAATAGGTGTGATAAAAACTTCTCAAGAGTATTTGTACCGTTCGATGAGCTATGCCTTTTGCCGTAAATTCATACAAATGTCCTCAAAATGGAACACACACAGAATGTTTGTTTTTTTTCCAATCATGTTCTTTTAGTTATTCAATCATCTGCACTTCCTCAGCACGAGGGCTTTCTTTAAAATACATTAGGTTTATTTATTTTTAAGCAGAACACCTAGACACAACTGCCGAATATCAAACAGCTTATTCCGCAAATCATATATTATGATATTTATATAGTATTTTCTTTTCCCTCTTTAACATTTTTAATCATATATCTTCCCAATATAGCAGTAATTTTGATATATCTCATGCTTATCACCAACACTATTTTGTATTATCCTCCATCATCTTCAACATCACAATCAACTTCATCAAGATCATCTTCATCACCTTCAACCTCATCCTGATCATCATCATTAATATTTTTCTCGGTATTATTATCAAATATCTCCTTGTTGTCTTCTTCTTCTTCTTCTTCTTCTTCTTCTTCTTCTTCTTCTTCTTCTTCTTCTTCTTCCTCTTCTTCTCCTCCTCGTCTTCTTCTTCTTCTCCTCCTCCTCCTCCTCCCTCTTCTTCTTCTTCTTCTTCTTCTTCTCATTATTATTATTATTATTATTATTATTATTATTATTATTATTATTAGTTTTATTATTATTATTGAATAATAATAATGTTAACACATGCAGTAGCAGCAACTGCAGCAACGGCAGCACCACTGAATTCCTCATTCCTCGCCTAATCGAATTTTTTTACTTTCTAAACACACACACGCACACACACGCACAAACACACACAGAAACACACTCTCACACAAACGTAGGCATACACGTGATATGAAAGGTGAAATAATAAAAAAAAAGTTATGCAAACAACATAATTTTCAATTTGGAAAATTTTAGATAATGATTTAGTGATAGGAATAATAATAAACAAACACAATTATTTGCAATAAAATTACATTACGTAACATAGAATTTCAATTTGATAGGAATTGCAAGTTGATGAGAATGTTTGAATTTTTCTCGTATACGATACTGCAAATGCTATTTAAGGTATTACCTTCTCTAGCACAAAGTTGAAGAGTACAGGATGAATAAGGAAAGAAGTCGGTAATTGCTTATAAACTCAGTAATTTATTTACGTGTACCTAATCTTCCACTTTCTGGTAAAATAATTTTGTATTCTTTTTTTTCTTTTTCAACGAAAATTTATTGTTTTATATATGTCTCGCTATCTCACTGTATTTTAATAAATGTACGTATACATATGTGTTTGTGCGTGTATACAGACACACACAAACACACAACGCACACACAGATATATATGAAGACATACACTCACAAACATACATATATCTATATCTAAATATATATATTTATAAATATATATATATACACATATATATATATGTATATATATGTGTTTTCTACATGTATCTACCTATGTAGCTATATACCTATCTATCTTTCTGTGTGTGCATATATATATATATATATATATATATATATATATATATATATATATATATATATATATATATATATATATATATATATATATATATATATATATATATATATATATATATATATATATATATATATATATGTATGTATATATATATATATATATATATACAGATATATATGTATATATATTCGGATAAGAAAAGAAACGGAGCAAGAATTAACAATTAGAATTTGATTATTGTTATTAAGAACCATAGTTTAATTGTAGTTCAAAAACATTTACAGCTGTTTCAATTTGTTTTCAAAGTAAATTTGCATTCATCTCGTTCCATATAACAAACATCGTCAGAATGATTTAGAGTTTATCGGAGTCTTTGCTGTTCTTGTGATAGTTAGTCTCTGTTTGGTTCTTCTTATTATAGAATGAATCTTTCCATCGTAAATGGTGTGTGAAGTCTGTTAAATGTCTTCGTAATTTCTCATCTGACTTCATTTTAACGATAGATGTGTCTCGTGATTCCTTAAAGAAATACTATTTCTATCTCGCTGAGTTAGAATCTTTTGCATTGTAGCTTCTCTAACCTGTTTCAATTTTCATCTGTAGAGATACCCATAATTCTAATAATTTCAGAAGTATGACCCTGAAAACTTTTGAACAAGAGACGGGGTGTGCATATTTTGCTTTTGTTTTTTTTTCTTTTTGAGAAGCAGGTAATGCATACAGGTGTTCTGTCTTAAGACCACCAATGTTCTCATGAAAGGTGATGGTCGACAGTATTTTCCTTTAATATCATCACTTACATGGCTTAAAAATGTGTAGTGCCGAAAGAAAAAGCCATGCTTCATGATCCACAATGGTTTTCGACATATTACTCTGATTCAGTGATACTTTTTTGACAGCGGATTAGATGTGTAAGAAAAATAATGAAATAGTGTTGCAAGGTTATGTTCAGGATGAAAGAAAATGACGATTTTTGAAAATACATTCAAGCTATTTTTGTTTGAATATCTTGCAATAGTACTCTATTTCTGTTGTTAATATCTAAAAAAAAGCTTACAATTATCATATATATGCAAGAGCGACAGAAGAACAAGCGGAGATTGGTATCAGAAAGAGAAAAAAAATTGTGATATATTTGTTGACGGCTTGTCGCAAACAAAACCGTAATTATTTATAACGTAAATGGCGGATATTCAACAGGATTTTGTTTGCATTTCGGCACGAGAACAGTCGTAGATATTTCAACTGACAGCCCATAAAAACCTCCAAAAAAGATGCCATTGGTTGTAATGGGTTTTGCATAACTGGTTTAGCAATTGCTCTTATGATACTAACGAATGTAATGATATTCGCACATATGTGTATTTAAATCTAATGAGTTGCAGTTGCATTATACACCTTTGTGAATAAAAGTAAAATGACAATCGTTATATCATTTCTTGTTATATTTTATTCAGAACGTGGGTGTGACACCGAGCGGAAAATCAAATTCCATTCATCATATGCGTGTGTATGTGCGTGTGTGCGTTCGCGTACGTGTGTGCGCGTGAATGTGTTCATATGTATGTGCGTTTATATATATATATATATATATATATATATATATATAAACGCACACACATATGTATGTATGTGTGTACGTACATATATATGGATGGTTATGGTTGGTTGGATTATTGATTTAAGTATTATTTCGTATTAAGGATATATATTTATGATTGTGTATATTATCGTTATAAGCCTGATTTATTAAATCTCTCTGTTAAGAGACTGCATATAATTTTATAACATTTTTTTACGATATGTAGTATTTAACTATATATATCCTTTACCTGATGAAATAATATATAAATTATATATAATGTTAATGCACATTCCCAAATTTTGAGAAATCTTCAAAATTCATAAAGAAAGGAAGGTAAAATCGTTTGAAATGGTTTGTTTGTTTCCGTTGTTTCAATTCTTTCCGCCTACGTAAACACATCAAAAATATGTTTTCTCTGCAATGATGAAATGAATGTTAAAAATCAAACTTGCTTTCACGCCGAACAGATGAAATATGTTAATGCCGAAATATAAATAGGAAAATAAACTTCAAATTCACTTCGTACTCAAGCACTGTAACAAAGCATATTTACATCAAATTGCGTAATATTCGCTACCAAATGATAATAGTAAATGAAAACCTGCACGTTCCAGCGAGAAAGTGTACGCATAGTCACTTAACTTTTTTTTTAATTCAGAAGCTACATCTGCCTAAAATCACACCCTAATCGTAGGGAAAATTGGCACACTGTATACGTAGTGTGATTTTATATTTCTTGCAATGTTCACGGATCGCTTGTCATTGTTCGTGTGAATTTATACGTAATGCTGATCCCTGATGAAATAACATCTAGTACTATAAAATTGTTTTTTCCTGCGTGTAGATGCATATATATAAACACCTGGCCAATGATTATTTTACTAAATGATGGTGCTTTCGAAAATATGTTTTAGCACAAACTACTTTAACTACAATTGCTTAGAATTGTAAATTATATGCATCAAACCTTCCCTATGTCTGCCAATATTATTCCTCTTGCAAAAGTGTAATTTTGGCGAATGTTGCTAGAAATAGCGATCAAGTAAACGACTAATAATTACTCCGATTGCTTTCTAATGGGAGATGCACATTGAATGGTTTATTCTTAAATGAGGGACGTTTACGTAAAGTGCGTAATCGTTTACACCGCAGAGGAGATGAAGACTTAAATAATACAAGTATATGTGCATAAATTAAGCACTAACTACTGATAAATGTGCATTGTTTCGAAGCTGCAACACATTATAAGGCGGTGAAATATTGTCTCACGTGATACTAAATTATAATCATTTGACAAATCTTAACTACTGATATATAAATATCTTGCACACACACACACCCCCACACAAAAGCTCACAAGCAAAATAGAAGCATTGACCTAATTAGTACTGGTGATTGTATTGGGTTTATTCTAACACACTTTTGGGTCGAGCGTTTTTCACTCACTAAATTGAATGTTTTAAACCGAGTAATGGATAACATGGTCAATGTATAACAACAGGTGTACTACGAATATGGATTATCTTATAGGAAAAGTGTTATGATAATTAAGGTTGGAAAAGAACACAGGGAGATACGTTTCAGAATCGATTACTGGTAAGCTTATCAGTATTTACAAATTGAAAGTAAAATTTTAGAAATGTAAAATAAAGAATCTGGCCAAAAATTTAAGTGGTTTTCATGTTAATGAGATTGCATCCAAAGGTGGCTGTAATAGCCCTTAGATAATAACGTCTTCAAAAGGTTAACTTTGGAAAATTATGGCATTTCTCTGTAATATCATTTTTGCTCCAAGGCTACATTGCGATCTACTTTAAATATCTTGACTACTACTTTTCTCTATGGCAGATTGGAAAGTGGGGAGGTGAAAGACAACTTTCTTACTATTTAATGTCTATACAAGCGCGAGGTCAACTATTACTTGTATGCGCAATGGAAACTTACCGACCCTTTATAAAATCAATACATAATGAATCCAGGTGATGAGCTGTGATAAAAATGCAGTATGCAAGTAAAATTGCTATCGGATATATTTACATCGCATTTAACCACAACATATTATTCTTCAGCAGTTTCAATAATAGTCCCATTTTCCTTCATTTTAAGCTTACTTTATCCAATATAGCGACCCGAAATTATGGCTTCCTACACAGAATGAATCGGCCATAATTACTGTTTATGCTAAATAAAATAAGGTTGCACGGTGATCTTATCTGTTTCAAAAGTAGGGGATTATGGTGGTGAATCTAAACAATTCTACTAACTCTGGCTAGTAGAATATATATATCTAATTTTCTTTTCATAATTTAAAGATATTTACTCACGTTGAATTTACGAAATAAGCTGGCTACGATAAGACTATTGTTCGAGATTTAGGCACAATATCGCTATATTTGAAGGAAGCAGCAGTAGTCAACACCAAAGAATCCAATACTTAACTGGTAATTTATTTTATTGAACCTGAAAGGGTGGAAGTCAAGATGCTTTAGCGGTATTTGAACTCAGAACGTAAAAAGCCATAAATAAATAAAGCGAAATATTTTTCCGACGTCCTAACTCTTCTACTAATATACCACCATAGAGTACGATTCAATAATGTTCGCGACCAAACTTATCCTTCATTATTCTGCATGAAAGATGCCTTCGAAAAAGTGGAGAAAGTAGTATAAACAATGATGTATAAATGAAAATATGGGCCATGCTAGAAAGTTAATAATTCAGTGTGTTATTGTAACTGATTTTCTTCTATTAAATGCACACCTGAAATACGAAAAACTTATTGAAAATGTAAATATCATTAGAGAAGAGAGGCAACGTTTCCGATTAAGTAGCGGATCCTATTCGTAGACTATTTAGCAACAAATTTGGCCTCGTTACAGAATCCTTTAGAGAAATATGATTAGCGGACACACGAAAAAATTATGTTTGATTGAGTGGGTCTGTGCGCCTATCTGTCTATCCATCTATCTGCATGATTGTCTGTCTTCCAATCTCTCTGTTATCTAATAAAAACAGTTGTATTTGGTATTTGTGCAGTTTTAAATGGATGTAAAACGACGAGCAAAAAAGAAGTATGTAGCATTGAAATCGAATATATACTGCAGGTTAGAAAGTGCTGAGGGGTGACTAGAGACATGATAAATCATTTTGGTACAGCAAGATAAATGGTCATTTATCTTCATCTAATAAAGACTAAAGACTATGTGTCTGTATAGTAAAATTCGACCCCATATTTTAGTAGAGCTCATTTAAATTGCTTTATATTTATCAGTATTCTCTCGGTAATTCATCTACACTTTCTCGCTCAAGTTCTCTTAATTTATTTATGTCTATTTCTCGCTTTCTAAAACTTTCTCGTTTTTCCCCATTTTTCTTTATTCTCTCTTCCAGTTTAAAAAAAATTTTTTATTTGATTTTATTTGCTTTTCTATATACTAATCAATAGCACAACATAATAATGTTGTTGAGCAAGGAAAAAGCTACTTGTTTCGACTTTTAGTTGACGAAAGTTCACTTTTCTAAAAAGAACAATCCTTTTGAGAAAACATAAACATTTCAATACTGCATTATACCTTTCCCTGGTATTTAGTGTCCACATTCTCACTGTAAGAGAAACAAATATGATTACTGAAAAAGGTGACGCAGAGCAAAACTCTACGAATGTACAATGCAACTTGTTTTCGATTGTCATTTCGTGTAAAATAACTGTTTCATTCTTCTGAAATATAGCAGCTTTGCGTGATATCAGATGAAAGTAATATTAATAGAACAATAGAATGTGTCAAATATGATACCGATGTGAGAATATAAAGTCTATGAAGCTAGTTTCGATTTTAGTTGGAGGCCCGTTACAACAGTGGTGTAGCGAATGTCAGTTAGAATGTTATTCATGTCAGACAAATTCAATATTACCTACCTGACTATAATTTGAAGCGGGAATACTTCCGGGTTGCTTTTGGGTACACGTGTGGAGACAGGAATAACAATTCAACATTGAATATATTCCGTGTAAATATTTGATAAATAAATTCAAAAAGGGATAAAACTCTTTTACAGGAATTTTATCAAGAAGCCAGTGTGTAAAAAAATTCGTAAGGGAATACCCAAAAGCAACCCGGAAGTATTCCCGCTTCTTTGATGAAGATATATACAGATAAACTTCATTCCCTTTACTCTGTCGGATACGTCGGGTGTTCGTTTTTGGTGAGGTGACAATTCTGTTTATTTATATATATTTTTGGTACAATACTGTGCTGATGAACGAAATCTAGATTCATTCTAGTAATCGCGAAATCGGTCGATACACAGTTAAGAATATATGTTAAAGAAAGTAGGTAGGCTTCTGTTGGTTGTTTTTCCTCGCATTAGGTACTAAATGTGGGTATTTTGAGAAGTCCACTGTGTGGCGTTGTTATTTTTCTGTAATAATGCCCTTTATATAAATATAAACGAATAATTATATTCTTGGGAATAGAAATTTCCCTTACGAATTTTTTTACACACTGGCTTCTTGATAAAATTCCTGTAAAAGAGTTTTATCCCTTTTTGAATTTATTTATCAAATATTTACACGGAATATATTCAATGTTGAATTTTTATTCCTGTCTCCACACGTGTACCCAAAAACAACCCGGAAGTATTCCCGCTTCTTTGATGAAGATATATACAGATAAACTTCATTCCCTTTACTCTGTCGGATACGTAGGGTGTTCGTTTTTGGTGAGGTGAGAATTCTGTTTATTTATATATGTTTTTGGTACAATACTCTGCTGATGAACGAAATCTAGATTCATTCTAGTAATCGCGAAATCGGTCGATACACAGTTAAGTATATTTAAAAGAAAGTAGGTAGACTTCTGTTGGTTGTTTTTCCTCGCATTAGGTACTAAATGTGGGTATTTTGAGAAGTCCACTGTGTGGCGTTGTTATTTTTCTGTAATAATGCCCTTTATATAAATATAAACGAATGACTATAATTTGAAGTAGATGATCATTACTTCTATATTGTATACTATATGCATCTCACTGTAGTTAGAGAGTTCATGGAGTGGGATACGGCTCAGCTTCAGACAACCCCAATACATGTTTTCGATTTGCAGATGAGACTATTTACCATTCAATAATTCAAAGATAAAAGACGAAAGGTTTGTAATATTAACTAAACAAAAACAACTCTAAACGAATGTAATAATCTATGACAATAATATATATTGTCAGGGATATTGAGCAGGCAGAAACGGTAAGGCGAACAATTAAATTTGTTACACTATTAGTAATGTTCCTTTGCATAATTCTTCTCCTGAGGGTGGAAGAAAAAAATTGTAGAATCATTTGAGAACGTTTTACATTTCTAGAACTGGACCATGAACTACAGTAAGAAATCAATATCATTTCATACCTATAATGGCAGCAATTTGGCAGAAATATGAAATAGCCAGACGATGTATGTGTATTGAGTAAGGTAACCCTCTAAGTTTTAAATTAAAACACAACCGGAGTCTAATTTACTCAAGAAAATAATTTTCTTAGAGCCATGGCCAGACTGATTATATTTTCCTCCGTTTTGTTAATATGTTAGCTGCTGAATATTTGACAAGATCACAACTGAATGCCAGTTTCTTTTACGTTTCTGATATCGTATTCGAAAATATTTCAAACGTTCAGCCTGGTAAACGGAATTTTAGTGCAACAGAAAAAATCAAACTATATATAGGTATATGTAATTGTTGAAAAAGGAAATGCCATAGTTTTTGAACTACACGTTATAAATCCACATGAAACTTCATCACTATCAGTTCACTTAAAACTTGGAATGTGATTGTTATTTTGTACAATTTAAAAATAGTACGTAATAGCACAACTAATTTACAATTATATAAAAATGTAGGAAATATAATCTAGTAAAAGATCTTATAGTTACTATCTAAACGTGATAGAAACAACAGCTAAATCATCATTGAATCACAAATGAGTGTTATCATTATTGTAAATTGCCAATAAATACGTGATTTTCACGAAGAGAATATCTGGCGATAGTTTAAACACCACCAACTAGATAATGTTATCGAAAAATTGTTCAAATAGACTAAGACACACTGTTCTCCGAAAACTTTTGACAATGTTATGATATTTTTGCATATATGTTAACCTCAGAAAACCCAGGAAACTCTCTAGTCTATATTTTGTAGTTTCGTATTGGCTGTGTAATACTCTCTTCCATCATCTTATAAATACTATCGTATGTTGCAAACATTAACGTAATTTTTTATTGTTACAGGTGTTAAGAAAGCGGATATGTAATTTCGTTAATATGTGCTATGAATATTATTGTTGCTTTGCACTGTGTGAATTATTTGTTTAGGTTTGGAATGCAATAAAATTTTAGTCGTATTTCTAAAGATCAGATCACAAAATATTCCATTGAAACGAATATATTCACATAATTGTTTAAGATATTGCTATTTCTAGTTCGAATTTTGATACAAGGTGTAATCTATAAATGTATTTGGTAGTCGCAATAAAAAGGTTTCGTTCAAATTAAACATTGTTTTCTTTTTTTTTTCTTCAGAAGTTAATAATTTGAACGGTAGTGATTATGTCAATGTACATCTGTAGGGCAAAATTGAATATTGTAATACTTACATTAGTGTATATATACTCATAGTGCATAGAAGAGGAAATTTGGTCATGGTGTACACATTTATAGCAAATCGAAAGAAGTTCCAAAGTAGATGGTGAAGTCCAACGTAAAACTGACCAGTACAGTCTTGTATAATAAATATTGGCTCTAAGATATTCCATTGTGAGTGAATTTAGAGAAATTATCAGAATTTAGTGAGGAGATTTTAAAGAAATTGCATTTTACAAAGCTGTCATAGCACTGTCGACTTAACAGACAATCGATCGTGCCCACTATTCTAAAGTGATATAGGTAAGTGAAGTATTGATGATTTTGCGTGCTATTTACGCTTGTAAAAGATTGATAATTAATATATTGAAGAAACACCGCTTGTAACAAAGAAGTGAGCATTGTCTGTAAAAATAATTACTGATATTACTGGAATGGGGAATGGTTCTTATATATCCAAAATATTATGAGTAAAAAAAAATGTCTTGACCCATTATACAAACTTGGCTAAATTGTGAAGACATCTGCATATTCTTCTTCGCCAGCTACGAATCAAATAAACATTACAGAAAATATTGCATACACATCATAAATATTTTTCTTTTGTGTTCGAGTAATCACAGTATCATTGGAGACACCAAAGTTTGTAAGAGTGATAAAAAAAAGAGTTTTATATTTTGATTGATATTTACTCAATACTCTCCAATCTTTGAATCAATTTAGCCAAAGTTTCAAAATTTACTGAATGGCAATGTTTTACCAATTGGGGAAAATTGTAATAGTGAAATTTTTGTGAAACGGATACAAAAAATACAAAGGTATAACGGGAAAATTTCATTACAATTAATGCTGATAATTAATTATATTGTATTAATATTAAGTTATATATATCTAATCTGAAAATGCGTTTTAAAAATTGTTAGCTGTTATTACTTGAAACCACTACAGCTATTTATGTGCATGTGAAAATGTAATGGGTTATGTATTTCCTTCTTTGGTTTGCTTTTCACGCGCCCAGCCATTTTAGGAAATAAGAACCACATAAAATAAAAATGGGCGAATAGAAAAAAATGAATGAAATATAAAAATGCACACAAGACATCTAATGTATCTATAGTGCCTACTTGGCGTGGAATTGGCGATGAATTTGCTAGAAGGTCTTCCTTTGGTGTTTCTTGTGGTTGTAGTTTTCGTGCTCCTACTCTATAGAGTAACGGATGTGGAAGCGTATTTCAGGTTAACGATACAATTGAAGGTGGTATTTACCGACGTAACATTTATTATTGATATGATAGTATACCGGTAAGTGTAGTTGTGATGGTGGTTGAGTATTTAAGTCAGAGCAAAGTAGTAGCGAAAGTGGTGATAGTGAAGCTGACATATTATTGGTGACGACAGTGCATCATCATTACTGTTACTTCTCTTAAGGCGATGAGAAAACTGAATCGTTAGCACGTTGGACGAAATTTTAAGTATCATTTCCCCCGTAGCAACATTCTTAGTTCAAATTCCGCCGAGTTTGACTTTGCCTTTCACCCTTTCGATGTCGATGAAATAAGTATTATTTGAGCATTGGGGTAGATGTAATCGACTGTACTCCTCCCACAAAATTTCAGGCCCTATGTCTATAACAGAATGGATTATTGCTACATCACATTCTATGGCATATCTGTCTTTAATTTGGGGTATATTCAAATATAACTTAGTCATAGAATTCTAACTGTGCTAGGGAAGGAAACGTTGTTTACCATTTATAAAGAAACAAATCTCATACAATTTATTCATATGACCTAGCTAGAGTATGTTATGGGTGAGCAATACACGAAACATCGCACAGGCATATTTTCATCGGAAAATATTAACAACATTAGTCTACGAGAACATATAGGTTTTGCTATATATGAATGTGCTCACAGATGCTGAAGAAACGTCCTCAAATACAGGTACTAAAAATCGAAAGTATTCACTAATGCATATCTCTAATAAATCAACAAATGCTAAACACAATCTCAAATACGAATGATTTCGTCTTTGATGTATATACAAGATAATATTCCCCAGAATTACTCATGAATATTGTCCACTTGAAGTTTTAAGCCATATGACTTAGACACACGGCGGTATATATTAAAATATATTGCATAATGTATTATCCTTAATATATGGAACTTATTTTATTAAAAATAAAAACTACTTTCGGGTAATGGTATTAGAATATTAGAATAATTATATACTGCTGAAGATAATAGAAGTATTTGAAAATTTCCAAGCAAAAAGAGTCACTCAGAACAATTTACGAAATCAAATTAAAATTAAACAAACAAACAAACAGATGATAAATAAACAAAATGACGTGAACGTAGGAGAGACTGAAATCAGTCAAATATAAAAACACCATTCCCCATAAAGTGTTGATTTCATTTCGAAAACATATTTCAAGTTGTCTCAAAGTTACTAAGCTGTACAAAGTCACAGGCTGAATTTCATGTAGTTTTGGTAAATCAATTTATATAATAATACAAATATACATACACCATACACATACATACACACACGCACACATATAAACACATACACACATGCATATATATATATGTGTGTGTGTATGTGAGCGCTTGTGCATAAAGTACGGCATCGTAGCCATAATTAATTTAAGTTATCCTTGCCTCTATAAAATACATCTTTTAAACAAACATTTGTCCTTTATAAATGTCCATGCGCGCGTTTATAAAGTGCAGTAAGGAATTGGAAGCCGGAAATCGTGTAGGGAATAGCGCTAAAGATGGAAACAGGACTATAGAAAAACAGTGATAGAGAGTTTATCGAAAGTGTAATAAATAGTGACAGAACAAAAATGTACTAAGAAATTCAGAACTCAGAAACATTAACGTAGAGAAAGACAGTGACGTATAAAAATTGAGAATGAAAGCGAAAAGAGAGAAAGAGAAAGTAAGCCTATAGTATATAGATAAGTAAATAGAAACCTAAATTTACATATTTACACAGTCGTGTCTGAACGAAAAAAATGAGAGAACTGGATTAAGGGAAATGCATGCACCATTTGTTCATTGTTGCACTTATTTCCCCCACTAATCTATATAACTTTTCGCTTAAAGCATCCTCAATTTACAATAGTACTAAACCGTAATAAAAACATATCCTTATATTTTTAGTTGTAAGAAAACCTGTTAGTTTGAGCCTAGTTTTTATATAACGATCCTAAGTGTATAACAGAGTTATATCCTAAAAGCTTGATATACTCTTCAATCCAGACAATATTTACAACTGAATAGTTTTTGACGTATTGCAAGGCAGAAAGGCATTCGACCGTAGAGTACTTTTTAATGATATCGTTTAATTCGATGTAAGATCCTGCAATACCAATTCAAACGTACATACTATCCACAATTGTTCAACACAAGCTATCTTGTTACAGTGATTATTCTTTTCTGTGTTTGTTCTATCATTCCTTCATTCGGTTCATTTTTTTTAGTTTCTCTCTCTTCTTCCCTTTCGTTCTATCCGCCTCTCTCTCTCTCTCTCTCTCTCTCTCTCTATCTCACTTCCGCCTTCTCTCTTTCTTTCTATCTGCCTCTATGTCTGTTTGTCTGTCGCTCCCTTTCTCTCTCTCTGTCTCTCACTCCCACCCGCTCTCTTTCATTCGTTCTATCTGCCTCTATGTCTGTCTGTCTGTCTGTCTCTGTCTCTGTCTCTGTCTCTCTCTCTCTCTCTCTCTCTCTCTCTCTCTCTCTCTCTCTCTCTCTCTCTCTCTCTCTCTCTCTCTCTCACCAAATCGGAACCGAATAACTGCTGCAGCAGCTCTTCATAATCCCTCTCTTATTTCTACTTCACACAGCACTCTCTTGACATAGATTTCTATGAGGTCATTTCATTTTCGAAATGGAAACCCTGTCAAGCATATAGCAAAACCTAAATTGAAATTGATATTGTAGCTCTAGATATATTAATCATACAGAATGGCTAAAATACATTACATCATCGACCTCCTTGGGCAACTAAGAACAACGAATCTAATTTTCGCAAAGTAATCCCTATTTTCTCAGAACATGAACAATATTTTAAAAAATACATTTACTGAAAAGACCAGATGATCACGGGTGGAACGCCTTTTAATAGTAGTCAACAATCTCAAATAAACATTTAGAAGTTTTTGTGCCCTTGTTTTTTTCAAAATACAATGAATTTCAGAAATTCATGAGTTAACCCTATGAGATTACTAAATATAGAGCAGCAGTCATATATATACTAGCGAGTATAATTTGGTAGCATGTACCAAGCTTTCTCTTATTTATTTAAGTTCGTAGATCGTCGTGCTTGCCCAATCCCCTTGAAGAATTGCTGCGACCAGGAGGCAAACAATGTTGTAACTCACGCTGAAACAACACTCGGCTAGTGCTAGTTACAGCTGCGTAGACAGCAACAACATAAAACGAAGTCATTTTCTGAGGACAGATCGCTCTTTATTGTTCAGTGGCGAAAACACGAACCATTAGTATATGCTACTCCATATTACTTGTATTAAATAATATTTCTTATTTCAGAGAAGAAAAAAAAAAGGTATCAGGAAATATCCATATCATCGTAAGCACAACGTATAGTTCTTATCATGCACACTATTTTCATAGATTGCCTTCATTTAACACTGAAATCTACAGAAAAAGGGTTTCATATATAAACATTCACATAGTCATTATTTTTTCTTCCCCATGAACATTCACTTGAAAATGTATGGGCAAGAAATAAACAATATACCCAAATATTTATATCGATAGCAGTATTATATCTACACTGTCTAAATCATATCTATTATGAAATTATAGTTTTGTTGCAACTATGGTGTTTTTAGAAGTAATACATACATATATCTGTAGGCGTCTATGTGTTTATAGGAGTATATATATACATATATATACATGTATATATTATATATATTTATATAAACATATATATATTATATATATTTATATAAACATATATATATATATATATATATATATATATATATATATATATATGTGTGTGTATATATATATATATATATATATATATATATATATATATGTGTGTGTGTGTGTATATATATATATATATATATATATATATATATATATATATATATATATGTGTGTGTGTATGTATGTATGTGTGTATTTATGAATATGTAACCATGTATGTACGTATATAGATTTATCGTATATAAAATTTCAGAGTAAAATCAACGCATAGATGAAAAAAAAAAATGTTATAGAAAATTTTGCAATGGAGCGAAATCTATTATCAAAGATATCACATAAGTATTATTTTCAAGCAAAAGAGTGCACTCCAATCAATTGATATAATGGTATATTTATGATATATATATTTTCATCCCTTCCTTCAATGTTATTGACTTCTTGACCTGAAAGCTAATAGAAAGACCTTGCTATCGTGTGCAAACACATAAACAAGTCTACCAAGAGACAACAGATTTCAACTCCTTCAACGCAAACTGCCACTTTCAGTTTTGCGTATAGATATAATAAAGAGTGTGTGTTTTGTACTATTTGCTATGATGATATATTGAGGTGAGGGAGGTTTTCCTCTCAGACTGGATTATTGAAATGTTAAAAGCACTCAATAATAACGAAATTTATAGCTTCACACGTATACACACACACACACGCACAAAACATATACAAACACTGACACGTAGGAACACACACTCACGCACACACACTCACACACGCATACACACACTCTCAATTGTTTGTATGTTAGCGCGCGAATGTGACTCTACGTGAGTGGGCACGGCTATATAGTTAGTATCATTACTATCTTTCAAGACATAATATATACTTCCACACGCACAAACACACACTCTCACACACATATCCAAATTCATACACACACACACATACACACACACACACTCTCATAAACACATACTCACACACTCACACACACATACAGATACATGCACATACATACACAAACTAGATTTATATAAGCTTTACACATGTTTTGCTAGTGTATGCTAACATGCTTTGCAGTAATTGTTACATAGACAATTGCCTAATCACATTAGCACAGCAGAACATTAGAAGAAAGTAGTAATTTAATACACTGTTAATTACCCACCGCAATTTCTATGCAAAACTAAATAACTCTAGTGTTATACCATTCACAGATAGAATTTTTATACATACATATATAGACACTTCATTTTTACTTGCTGCACTGCACTGAGCTTTAAGTGGGTAATCCGACGATAAACTGGTGTTCCGTTCAAGAAGATTGCATGCTTGCTCGTGAAGTGAATGGGGTGGAATCATTCGAAAACTGCAATAATGCCAGGTAGCGCATTGTTGTCAGTGGTTTATAGCAACAATCGGTACTGTAGTCGAGGAATTAACACACAGTAACAGTCTAATATGCGTAAACACTTGTATATATATATATATATATATATATATATATATATATATATATATATATATATATATATATATATATATATATATGTGCATGTATGTGTGTATATATATGTGTATGTGTGTGTGTGTGTGTGTGCACAAACACATTTATAAAGAGTGAGAACAAATGACACAGGTATGCTGACTCGAGTGTATATCTGTACATTTATGTACGGTTGTAAATTCCATTGTTAGCTTAGTTATCGAACTGCCCGTGTAGGCCGAACGTATCACTCTATTGTGTGTGCAAGTGTTTCGTTGCAAATTATATGAGAGATGAGAAAATCCTTCAGTTTTTTTCCAATTATGCCAAAGCCTATGATTCTTCACTAAGAATGTCTAAGAAGGATGTACCATATTAGTAGGTATGTCCTATAGTTGCCAAACTGATTAAACATAGTATTACTAAAGTTTCAGCTCCGCATTATATTTCTATAATTATATTTTCGATGTCCTGCTTCTAGTATATTTATTACTGCTTAAATGTACATTCATATGAGGCTAACTCATTTTAGTCAATAAATGCGGTGCTTGCTCGTGCAGTTCGAAATTGCAAGTGACAGTGAAAGAAACCGTATTGCATATATGTAAGTATTGGGTTATCCCATAAATAATGCGGCTTTTTCAATTACATGAAATAAAAGACGGAGGAAAACGGGATAAACGATCTGCATAAACTTTGTATAAAAGCAGGTATTAATTTTACTTTGTGCAAATTTTGAAGAGTGCAGTCCAATTTTAACTGTTAATTTTTCAAAGCTACAAATGAAAGTGACAAAAATGTGTATTCGGCATATTTTACTTTATAAGTTCAATAAAGGCAGCAACGCAACGGAAATTGCGAGGAATATTAATGCAGTGTATGGGGATTAGACAATAAGTGTAAGCCAATCTGAACGGTAGTTCCAGAGTTTTCCGTGCTGGAAACTACAGCCTGGAAGACGTGTCACGCCCTGAAAGATTCATAGAGCTCGACGAGGACGTCCTGCAAACCCTGTTGGAAAGTAATACCATCGTAACTGTTGAGAAACTAGCAGAGAAGCTTGGATTTGCTCTTTCAACCATTCATCGACACCTGCGTGCCATCGGAAAAATCAAGAGATTGGGCCAATGGGTTCCTCTCAAACTTTTATAGAGTCTAATTGCACGAAGAGTGAATGTGTGCTCTTCTTTGATGTCATGTCTGAAGAATGGACCATCTTTGGGACTGAATAGGGACTGGTTACGGGAAATGGGTTCTCTATAAAAATGTCAAGCGCCGAAGGTAGAGAAAGGTGAAACACCGGCACTCCAGACTAACATAGGAGATCTACTGCGAGTAGATTGAGCAGCTTAAGTCAGCGATAGAAGAAAAATGATCATCTTTGTTTAAAGTCGAAAAGCGTTCTTCCATCAGGATAATTCTCGTCTACATATAGCGAGGACGACATTACATAGGCTGGAGCAGTTTGAATGAGGAACGTTGCCCCACCCACCATATTTGGCGGACATTGCCCCGTCTGATTATCATTTGTTCCGCAGTCTTCAAAATCATTTGGACGGAAAAAATATGAATTCTCTAGACGAGGTAAGAACAGTACTAGAGCAGTATTTTTCGTCACTGAGAAGTGAATTTTAAAAGATGGACATTGCAAGTCTACCATATAGATGGAAGTGTATTGTAGAAAACGAAGAAGAGTATATTTTAGATTTAAAAATAATTTTGGTTATCTTAATTCTGAAAAAAAATATATAAAAACCCGCATTATTTATGAGATGACCCAATATATAATAAGTGGACATTTCTTTTTAGCAAAATATATATAGTAATGTTTCAAATTTTATAATTTTTGATCGAAGTACTATGAGACTTTTATATTACTTGCTATGATGGTAGATTGAGAAGTGTGATGTTTTCCTATCAGAACGAATTATTGAAACGTGAATTGCAAATAATAATGAAGAAGCCTATGTAGCCTCTTACATATATCCAACCATGTGTGTGTTTATGCTTGCGTGCGTGTGTGAGTGCGTGTATGTGTGTGTGTGTGTGTGTTTGTGTGTGTGTGTGTGTGTGTGTGTGTGTGTGTGTGTGTGTGTGTGTGTGTGTGTGTGAGAGAGTGTGTGAATAGGGGTATGCGTGTGTGCAGCTGCAGGCACAAGCTGTTGTGTGTATGTGCGCGTGACTAGAATATTAGAAACGTTGCCAGTTGTTAAGTTTTAGTGTTACAGTTTAGAATGGATGAGTGAAATAGTAGAGCCTCGTACATTGTGCTAATACATCAACTTCTTTATAGCGAATTATAGCCAGGCTATGTAGCCTTTGTTTTTCATTCTTCTAATGTAGTTACAATGTACCCTTGTCCCTGTATTTGTGTCGATTTGATAATCCTTATATTCCTATGCGTTAGCTTGGCATCACAGCATTCTCTGACCGGATTTCAAAAAAACAATAACAATAATTCCTACAAAGGCATTTACAGATGCAATGCCTCAGCTTTAGTGGGGGAAATAGTCGGTTATATTGCATGAATACTCCATACGCACTTCTTTTATTTCTGCACCACAATGAAGATGAAATGCAAAGTTAACCGCTGCGGAATTTAAACTCTGAACGTGAAAGAAAATCCCATGTCTCATTTTACGTGCCGCTCTATCGAATCTCAAGGTACTGGCCTAAAAAAATCTATAAATTTATGAAATAATTACTTTTTAAAAAATAATTTGATGGAATATAATAGTGTTGAAAATGAATTTGTTATCACGTTCACTTGGAAACTTTTCAGCTAAAAAGAAATTATGAACTCATGTTTAAAGATTAACAAGAGTGCAGTAGGATGATAAAAGTGCACCTTGTGTCGCTTAGGCATCATTATCATAGCTGTTAAAATATTCGCAAGAATTCTAAACAAAATCGATAAAAACGAAAACTTTACAATGATTTGCAGTAATATCAAAAAAGTATGTCAAATAACTTCATGATGAATGCATCACAACAGAACAGAATTAAGGACATTTTCGTTACCTGTTATATATGATCTGTGTATAATCTTTGAATCGGATCGAATACCACCTTTGTATAGCATTACGTGTCTTCCATATTACATCAGCATAAACAGTAAATATAAAGTGCTAAACATTATATAAACGTCATATAAAAAAAACTGAATATATATGATAAATGATTGATTTTTCAGGTGGAAATATAGTAAAGCCTGAAGCTTTCACACAAAATACCTAATTTTCTGATTCTCAGATTTTAGAAATAAAATTATGATATTTTGTAAGTGATAACACACGTTTCTGAATTGCCGTGTATTGCGTGCATAGACCAAGGAATGTTATTTTCCTGAGTGCAATTCTGATATATATATATTTGCTTTCGTGTACTCTTTTTGCAATGTTTCTAACAAATGTATTCAGATTTTCGGATTTGCATGCATAATATACATGAATGTATTTGAATGAAGAAGAGATTAAATCGTTAGTAACTTCGTTGCACGCAGATTCTAAAGTTGGTATGTAATGGATTTGTGTTCATCTATTTAATAAACAGTCATACATTCAATCTCAAATACACACATTCACACAAACGATCACTAACACCCGTTCACGCATATGATCTTTCAATATATTCAGTATATTTTGCAAATAATTTAAATAAACTTACACCAGGCACATTCAAACAAGAATAACCGTGCTCCTCGCTTCTTTCGTGTATAGGCTCTCTCTCTCTCTCTCTCTCTCTCTCTCTCTCTCTCTCTCTCTCTCTCTCTCTCTCTCTCTCTCTCTCTCTCTCACACACACACACAAACACACACACACACGCACACCCACACACACACACACACACACACACACACACACAGACGCACGCAAACACACATGCGTGTGCGTGTGTCTATGCGTGCATGAGTATTTTCAGCATTACTATCAGATAAACCAGCATTGAAACAAAATTCTATTTATTATTTTAATCAGCAGTGAGAATGTTTTTACATATATACACACAAATATATATCAAGTGAACATAGAGTCGAACAAAAGATAGAGAAAACATCTTGAGACCTTTTTTTTTTCATTCTTTTTGCATTTGTATCTCCATCGAATCTTTTCTTTATGTATTTCAACATTGTTGAAATGTGGAATGAACTTTTATACACATGCACCAATGCCTGCGCATATGTATATAAGACGCCCCCCCACACACACACATACACACATGCACATATATACATTTTTCTTGATGGTAACATTCAACATAAAAAACAATTAAAATTTCAGCAACTATCTAACACAAATTTGCAACTATCTAACACAAATTTGCAACTATCTAACACATTTGCAAATTTGCAAAAGAAGAAGACTTCTATGAACGTGAGGAGAGATGCTACAGTTCACTGTACAATGTATTTCAGAACATTCTAGGTAACATTAAAACAAAACCGTACTTAAACGACATCACAGTGAACTTTCTACGTTGTTTCTTGAAACAAAAAATGGCACACCGTAGAGTGTATATATCATACTAAATGCCTTGCATGGAGTTCCGATAAATTTTGCCTCCTCATTTTAGACGTTACTTCTACACAAGCTAGAAAATAAAAATTCATACACAATATCCTGATACACGAAAGACAAAGCAATCAATTGATAAATGTAGGTTATTTTCAACCAGAAGCGAAGACATTTTATATGCATTGTTTGAAATTGTATCTAATGGGAGAAAGATCTACTATCCGGGGATGAATCCCCTTTGTATATATATATAAAACGTGAGGTCTCTTGTAATTTCATCTGTCACAGAAATTTGTAGTATATTTCTTATTTCTTTATTGCCTACTAGGGGCTACACATAGATGGGGAAAACAAGGACGGACCCGTGCGTAACTGGTACTTAATTTATCGACCCCGAAACGATGGAAGGCAAAGTTGACCTCGGCGGTATTTGAACCCAGAACGTAAAGACAGACGAAATATCGCTAAGCACTTCGCCCGGCGTGCTAACGTTTCTGCCAGCTCGCCGCCTTATAGTATATTTCTTTGGTATATTTCAGCGTTGGCGTAATATAGGCTCCACATCACATGATGTGGTAAGGTGCAAAGATGTGGAATAAGCTGCTAAAGATTACACTTCCACATAAAACGTGAATAATGGGTTGTTAAAATATGACAACTAATTTTTTTTTAAATCTATTTAATATTGTTTGTGATCCCAAAGTAAAGTAATGCTATATTGTAGAAATCAGCAACGCGTATGACAACTGTGTTGTAAGAGAAATACATGTGTATCATTAATGAAGATCTAAAAGTCGAATAACGGAAATACTTTTTTTAAATTCTATCTGCATTTTGTTTGAAATTACATGATATGGTCCAAGTTAACAGGTTCAAAGTAGAACCATGCATAGACATCCGTTGAAAGAAGCCAGCTTTACATCTTATACATTATATAAGATTCCTAGAAAAGTAAAGTTTTGGATTACCTAGCAAATTTAAAGGGTTAATAGCTGCGAATGAGATTATACTCTTCGAACATTACTACTGAGGAGATGGAAGTAAGAATTCTAAATCAAGTCTAAAAAAAACCCTACATTCAGACAAAAGATTTTTAGGCGCAGGAGTAGCAGGAGTGGTAAGTAGCTCGCTTATCAACCACACGGTTCCGGGATCATTCCCACTGCGTGGCACCTTGGGCAAGTGTCTTCTACTATAGCCTCGGTCTCACCATAGCGCTGTGAGTGGATTTCGTAGACGGAAACTGAAATATATATATATATATGTGTGTGTGTGTGTGTATGTGTGCATGTCTGTGCATGTCTATGTGTGTATGTGTGTGTATATGTTTGTGTGTCAGTGTTTGTGCCCCAACATCGCTTGACAACCGATGGTGGTGTGTTTTCGTCTCCGTAACTTAGCGGTTCGGCAAAAGAGACCGCTAGAATAAGTACTAGGCTTCCAAAGAATACGTCCTGGGGTCGATTTGCTTGACTAAAGGTGGTGCTCCAGCTTGGATACTGTCAAATGACTGAAACAAGTCAAAGAGTAAAAGAGTAAATGATACTTCTTTTGGATTTGTATGGTTTTCCTTACTGTTTAGAATTTTGTTCAAATTGTCTTCAAATTTGGTATATGGATTAAGTCTTGTATAGTAATTATGAAAATGAAATTCATTTTCTTCGTAAATCCATAATTAAAAAGTTATTAGCCTTTAAACATTGCAAAATTTGGGTATTGCAGCCAATCAGAAGCGAGTAATTTACATATATCACTATAGCGAAAATTTCTACTTCCATAGTAACCAAAGCAAATAAGCACCACGTGTTGCATAGCAGATTGCAAAGGGCTGTTTTCATAGTATCTACGATAAAATGACAAGTTGGACGAGATAAAGCAAAAGGAATGTGCGTTCAGATATGTTTAAGCATATAGGAACGAATAACCAGGTTTCAAATGCGCCAGTAACGTGATACTTCACGATATTCTCTCTCCAACCTCCTACCGGAAGAGGGCCGATTGGCCAACAAAATAACAAAATGAGAAGGAAAAAAGGATATATATATATATATATATATATACATATATATACACAAAAGCATATACAAGAACTCATATACACATACACACATATTTGTATCTCGTCTTATATTGGTTTTCGTTATCTGTAAAGAGTGCCGAATGTAATTTATCGTATGTTTGTATATATATTTATATATAGGTGTGTGTGTGAGTGTGTGTGCGTGTGTGTGTGTATGTGTGTGTGTGTGTGTGTGTGTGTGTGTGTGTGTGTGATATATACATATATGCATATACACACACACGCACATACATCGGAAGCCATTGATTTGGCAATGCAATATAAACTGTCTAGTTGATTGAGATGAAGAAGGAAATATTAATCACCGATAAAAAAAAAAATAGATCTTCTCTCAGGTCACTCAAAGTAGTAACTTAATTCTATAAGTTTCAGTCTATATTTAGTCATATATATGAGGTTATTTACACCAATCACCTTATCATACTTATTTTCTTTTCCGTCTTGCATTCTCTTATTTTAAGTGAAATATATGTGTGTGTATATATATATATATACATATATATATATATATATATATATATATATATATATATATACATAATTTTGAACCCTGCCACAAATATACGCACGCACACACAGGTACACAAACACACACACACACATACAAAACAAACAAACACACAAATGCACACACGCACGCACACACACACACGCGCGCACACACACACATACACACACACACACACACACACACACACACATATATATATATATATGTGTGTGTGTGTGTGTGTGTGTGTGTGTGTGCGTGTGTGTGTGTGTGTGTATATGCATCAAACTGAGATCATATCTCACATGTTTTACTAATTATGAGGTGCTTAATATAATATTGTGCAATTTAGTCAAGGAAGGAATTGTCATGAAAATGTATAGTAGACTTCATTGTTGAGATGTGACAATTTCCTTGTTTGTTTCCGTTCACCTTTCCCAGAAACATATTGAGGACACCAAATATCTTTCCGTCTCTACAGTGATGAATTAGTGAGTTTTAAATGCTTCAAAAAATATTCTTTTTAATGTCGATATGTCCACCTCCGTTTCATTTTTTTACAATACACAAGAAGACCGATGTTTTCTTATTATATATCCAGAGCAGAACTGGGGTTATCACGAAAGAATAACAACTATCTTTGTGGTAGGTAGCCAGTTGCAAGTCTATGAGAGTGTGACGACGAATCTGTTGCGAAAACTACTGAATATTTCATTTTATCACCAATTCACCTCAATGGCAATTTGGTCAGAAACTTCAAACAATAGGTTCTTTTCTGTTTGTTTTCCTTTTCGTGGGCGTCTAGTCCAGTGATTGTGTTTACTCACAAATATCAGTGTAACTGATGGTGAAGAGGTCAAATTGAAGACAGGGGTGCCAGGGACGATGAGGACTGACTGTAGTTGGGCAGCAGTGGCAGTGAAAGCGAATGTCTATTGCGGTGAACCTGTGATAGTAGTGATAGACAGTTATAGCGTGACCTTCACTGGCGGAGTTGGCGATGAAGGATGTGACAAGTGTCGTGGTAGTAGTGGGGGTGGTGTGTTTGTGGCATATATGCTTGGAGTTGTGGGAGACAATGTTGTCGATGACGGTCAACAATAGACAATACTTGCCGCAGCAGGTAAAGGCGATGGTGGAGTGGGGGGGGGTGACGCTTTCGCAATTTTATTTTTTTGTTCTTTAGTAGACACGATTTCAAATAGATTATTACAAATAACCAATAGCCGCTGCTTTATGTATATATATATATATATATATATATATATATATATACATACATACATACATACATACATATATATATATATTTGCATTACTTTTCCAGTTGTGATACAAATAAAGTGAGCTAAACATCTTATTTAATTTGTCTTCTCCATTTTCTTTTACTGAGTTATTAATCTTGTGTGTGTGTGTGTGTGTGTGTGTGTGTGTGTGTGTGTGTGTGTGTGTGTGTGTGACCATCCATGAGTTATCAAAGCATGTACAGATTAGTTACGGTTCAGTTCAGTCCATTATCGCTGAATATTTGGGTATGAGAGGCGTGTCTGCCAAATTTGTACCAAAACTGCTTTCAACTGATCAAAATGGCATTCGGGTTTCAGTTGCACACGATCTGCTTGATTGTTTCGAGAGCAATGAAACCTTTTTGTAAACTTTGCCTAGGCTTCTCTGCAGGTATCGCCAAAATTTCTTGAAGATTCTCCGCTCATTTTTCCCCGTCGTCGTCATTGCAATAATCACACGCTACGTACCTTCCTTCCAAGAATGGTTGTAAACAAGAAAAATGAGCTAGACCGTTAAGACTTCCTGTGCATGCACAACAGTGTTGAAGGTCAATCTGTGTTAAGCGGCTTTACTTTGCGTACTTTAGCTTCGTTACTATGGCAACAATCCGGATACTTATTGTTGAGAACATGTATATATACCTATGTGCGTGTGTAATTGAGAGTGATCCAAAATAAGATTCCGGTTCCGGAACAGATTAAACATTGCTTTCTTCAACAATACTATAAAACATCGTGATTTCTACCTAATGAGTTGGAAAGGCGTAGCATAAAAGACCTGGGGCAAGCGCCTTTCCCTTCAGCTATCATGAATCGTTAGTTTAGGTGTAGGTAACTTCTAGTGGGCTATATATATTTTTTCTCAAACAAAAAAAAAATTACTGAATGACGGAAGCTGCAACTAAACATACACGCATTGGAATTATGATTGTGGCTTGATATACGTTCATATATACGCGCGCACACACACAGGTTCACATATACTTACATACATGCATTCATACACGCACATATAGACACACACACACACACACACACACACACACACACACACACACACATATATATATATATATATATATATATATATATATATATATGTCGTGAACAAGCGCTGACTTAGCTTCCTGAATCGCCAGTGGTGAGAGAAAGCGACCGTAAATGGTAAAGTTAAATGTGCAATGAGAAAGAAAGAAAGAAAGAAAGACAGAAAGAAAGAGAAAGAGTAAGAAAGAGAGAGAGGGAGAGAAAGAGAGAGAGATATGTAGAGAGAGAGATACAGTCACAGGGACACAGAAATGGAAACTTATTGTAAGAGAGTTAAGTGGGAAGGAGAGATAGGAAAAGATTGTTTGAGTGTATAGGCGAGAGAGAAAACAAAGATTGCAGAAGATGCAGGAAAATGGAAGAATCGAAGAAAATATGAATACACAAATTGAAAACTCATATGACTTACAAAAGCGACAACAAGATGAAGAATAGATGAAAACAAAATACAATAGGGCTATAGAGCTAATTAATGTGTATTATTGGTGAATAATGTGGATGTAAATGGTATATTGAATACTATATCGGTTATATGAAGGAAACGAAATTAACGCACCAAAAGCTTTCAAAGACATTTGCATTCAAACACTCACAATAAAAAGCACGTATTGTCTCACAAAATCGACCACGTATATATACTCACGCGTTCATGTCAATGTATGCTCTAAACACATATAGATGCTGTAATACACTTAAACATACAAGCACACACACACACACACATACATATATATATATATATATATATATGTATATATATATATATTGCAAACACCTTAGATACGCACAAAAAGGTAGACATATATACACGGATTTATACAAGGATATATGTAGACACATTTATACACACGTATATGAGCACATATATGCACACCATATAAATACATAGACACACACAGACATATATTCGCATAGACAGGGACATATATATTTTCGCGTACGCATATTTATCTATATGCCAGTGCATGTGTGTATGTGTAGGTTTGTGTGGTTGCGAACATATTCTCCTTCCCGTTTGCCTTTCATTTCCATAAACGTAAAGACGTATACATATATATTTATGCGTGCATATATTTACTACGACAGATGTGCGCGCGCGTATGTGTTTGTATGTCGTTTTGTATATACAGACATGTACGTTTGTATATACTTTTATGTATGTGTGCTTCTCTGCGCATTTGTGCTTCTGTTTGAATGTATATTGAATTTATCTAGTTTTTTTGTTATTTTCCGTTGTTCATGCACAAATACCCTTGATTAATACTTCAACATAAACACATTTATGCTAGGACGCCATTGCATATATATGTATACAAAGATACTGTAAAATTCAGGCATTCAGGCTCATAACCTCATGCATATATCCACCCCACGTACCGAATGCAGTCACACACACACACACAGAGGAGTGCACTCGCACGCATACACACACACACACACACACACGCACACACACACAAATACATACATATATATATATATATATATATATATATATATATATATATATATATATACATATACAGAAAGAGATGGAGAGTGAGAGACAGCGTGTGTAAAATATATTTGAATATGCAAGTGTTTTCTATTCAGAAATGTATTGATAATGTCTCCATTAAATACTATTGCACATTATTATTATTATTATTGTTATTATTATTATTATTATTATTATTATTATTATTATTATTATTATTATATATATATATCCTCATATATACAAACTTACTATCATTGTTGTCTCTTTCTTCTCCTACAAGCACATATTCAACAATAGGTATATGGGTAATCAGATGATATCATTACTACACTAAAGACATGTTTGTCTGTTCTAGCGATATAACATTATTTTCTGTATAAATCTATACAACATAGGGCTGGCTGGGTTTTTAATTCACTGTTCTTAGGTACCGGATGTCTATGCCTAAAATACATAACTTACACAGATTCTACTTCAGAATGCTTTATATAAAACAATAGAAAGTAAATTCTCTGTTTTACGCTCAGACTAAATTGTAAATTTGATTTATGTCGTGTGAACATGGTTAGTGATTTCGAATATCTCGGGAAATATATAACTTATACACTAGTTTGTACTGCAGAATGACGTGTTAATTGTCTATGTTAAAGGCCATTTGTGTGTGAACATTGGAAAAGGATAAAAAAGCAACAAATTAAATACAGTTGCACAAAAACACACGCTGTGAAACAGACACACTTGCTCTTATTTCACACACAACACACACACACACACACACACACACACACACACACACACACACACACACACACACACAAACACACACACACATATAATATACAGACCCCCACAAAAAAACTAATAACGAAGAAAAAAATTAATGGATTTTATGGTGTGAATGACTCAACGATCACCACGGTAAATTCTATGCTGCCATTTAGTATTCTTAGAAACCACTCCCATTGCGAACAGAAGTCGAGATTGATATTACATTTGAGATGGATTCGATCTGCCTGCTGAAGATAACATCACCTCACACTGTAGCTCAAAATTGTGTATTTTGGGAGGTATCCAGTATCCAGTACTCCAGTACTTCTAACATTTTAAATTATGAAAATTTTATGTATAAGGATGGTTTTCAATCCGCCTTTGAGTTTAGCACCAAAAGGCTAAAATTCTATTTTATTGTCCTCATACAATAATTAGAGATCCCCATACAGACGTCTGAGTCACTGGTGCATTATAACTCTTAGAGAAATATAGGATAAGTTCTGAATTTAGAAGGAGCAAATCAAATGGATACACACACACTCGCGCACTCACACACATACTCGCGCACTCACACACATACACACACATAGATGTATATATATATATATATATATATATATATATATATATATATATATATATATATATATATATATATATATATATATGCTCGAAATACGCAGTAGAAAAACAGCCGTCAACTGGTGAAGAGTCGTTCTTTATGTTGCTTGTCTCGTTTTCCATTTCTTTCTTTTGTTGCTCGCAAAAAAGTTCGTATCATGTTGTTTACATTCTATTACGTATATATGTAAGTATGTACATATATGTATGCATATATGCATATACCTATATATATATATATATATATATTATTTATATTATTATATGATTGAACGTCACGTATCAATTTCCAAGTAAGTTTTATCTTAATAATTTCGATGCGACTCTTATTGTTCTATTTCTATCCTTATTTCTCTTTCTCTTTCATTTCCACTTTCATTTCCTCTCTCTTCCTTTCTCTAAATCTTTTTATCTCCCCTTTTCCTCCTTTCGTTTTTATTTTATCTTTCATTATTTCTCTAAATCTGTTCCTCTCCCCTTCGCCACTCTCTGTCTGTCCCTCTCTCTCACTCACTCTTCCTCCTTTGCTCTCTCATTGCTCGCACGTGACCATCGGCTATCTTTTTTTTTTCCTAACTTGAGTTCTTTCTTTCCTTCCGATCAGCTGCAGGGATCAGACGCATTCTTTTCTGTCTCCTGTCAAAGCTTGTATGAGATTTGGTGGCATAAATGGACTTATACTCTCCGACGGAGGATTCAATGCCACCAACATCCAACATCAGTTGTATGAATCTAATTTACATAACACATTTTATAACATGCATTGTATGTGTAGTTTGTGTATTTATAAATGGTATGGTATTAGGTGTGTTTCTGAATCTGCTATCTGGGCAAAATCGCTTGTCCGAATATTTGACTGGTGTTTCATTTATTGTTTGGAAATTTTTATCTTGTATCAGATTTGTGGAAAACAATATAAATGTTCATATATGTAGAGATATATACTAATTAAATTTTGTATCGACTATAATTATTTTCATGTAATGCATTTATTTTAGTGACTTATTCCTTATTGTTTATGTGAACGTCACATTTTGAACACGTGATCATTTCGTATATTGATTAGACTTTTGTCTGTAATCGTCAATGCCAATGCGGAGATATTTCATAGAGTTCTATTATTTGTTTCGTGATTTTTTTGCTCTGACTATATTTTTATGAGCCTATTGCTTTTATTACCTAATATATATTAAATACCTTGGTGCCACTTTGTTTATAGTCAACACTGGGGACGTAGGATGCCAGTGTTGACAATAAACGTGGATCCTAATGTAGAATATGTACACATTTCCTCCATCTTCATTATATTCATCCACGAGTAAGATTTTAAGTTCCTCATCTCTGGTGTTAATATTTGTCCTCATTAAAGAAAATTTGCTGACATTAGAGCAAGAAAATGAAACACTATTAACTCACCAGTAATTAGCTGACAAATAAATATAAAATATGTGAAGTGGTCTACCCAGAAGAATTTTGGTATCTATGGGTTTATAATGAATATGACTTGAAATGTGAATTGTATACATATTTCACTAGTCAATGCGTGCTCAATTATGTTGTGCATGTTGAAGTCCTGTTTACATTTGTCAATAATATTCTTGTTAAAGAATAATAAATTTGTACGTTAACAACTGTATTGAGTAATCCTTCAGTTTAATAAAACATTATTTATTAAAGCATAAAATCAAAATGTGTGTGTGCGTATATATATATATGTGCGTATGTGCGTGTATGTATATATATATTTACATATGTTTCTTTGTAAATAAATATATGAATGTGTGTATATATATATATATATATATATATATATATATATATAAACACATTCATATATTTGTTTAAAAAACTACATATACAAATATATATATATATATACATACGCACACGCATATATATTTATATTTATATATATACATATATATAAATATATATGTATATGCATATATATATATGTGTGTGTGTATATATATATATACATTCATCAACGTACATACATACGCTTATAGATACATATATATATATATATATATATATATATATATATATATATATATATATGTGTGTGTGTGTGTGTACATGCATACACACACTTTCCTCAGACATACACACAGACATGCGCACTAACACAGGCATGCATATTCAATGGCGACTAAATAACTTTTGGGAAAATTTTACTCTAACACTTTTTTTACGATATTTTGATATTTTGATGCGTAGTCGTAATTTCAGCTATAAAGTGAATTAAATCTGTATAATTTAATATATAAATATATTCCAAGCATAAATATATTAATAAATTGCATTAAGTAAAAAAAAAAAAAAAGATACGAATTTTTTCAAAAAGAAAAATATTTGAAAATAAAATAAAAAGAAATTAAAATCATTATCTAATCAGATTTGAAAATTATACGAGATAAGTTCAACGTTTAAGAAGCGTGAAATGGATAAAATAATTACATACTTCAGGAAATGAAAAATAATGTAAATATAAAACGTTTCAGGACATCTGTACGCATTCACAAATTTACTGATATATATGAGTTTGTATATATATATATATATATATATATATATATATATATATATATATATATATATATATATATATATATGTATGTGTGTGTGTGTGTGTGTGTGTATGTATGTATACATGTATGCATATATATATATGTATGTGCGTGTGTGTGTGTGTACACGCATATGATTACTTTACGTATCTATGAAATATGTTTGTGTAACTGTATACGAAATTGATATTGTTTCATATTCCATATTTCATACATACACACACACACACACACACACACACACACGCACACACACACATACCCACACACACACACACACGTATATATATATATATATATATATATATATATATATATATATATATATATATATATATATATATATATATATATATATATATATATTCTATACGCATTAATATACGTATTAGGCTTCGAACCGATTATCGTTTCTGCGGGCCGTTTTCTTTGTCTTTGTTTTATTGTGTAAAATATTATGTTATATTAATGCGATTGTGAAATCAGATAAATATATTTTATATTTTCGTATACTGATATATACTATGGACATATGCTGCTGTATCATTTTGATTAAGATATACTTCAATGATTATTAATTCCATTACAGGATGATTACGCTTGATTTGTTACAGTAGATTTATAATCTAATAACTTGTTTTTACATGTCTTAGATGTTTTCGTTTAATATGTGTTTTAACGTATTCTTTTGAATAGATTTTCCATTGCGAGCTTTCAAACAAAACCAAGTAAATTATGTAACACAAACATATTACTACAAGAAGCATAAGGTTTCATAATGCCAGTGTTTAACTAATTTTCAATAATATCTACTAAATGAGATATAAACGATATCCTATGCAGAAGGCGGAGTAAATGTTTCGTATCGAAATAATTAAATAACCCGTTTATATAGTAGTAACATTTTCTGTCATCAGTACCAACTGAAAACTTTGCAAATCGAGTGTGTTTGACCATATCACGACATGAATAGAGCGTTACCCGTTTGTCAATTATGATATCTACTTAGAAGATTGGCGGCAAAAGCTACTCAAAATATCGAAATTGTGTACGGCTGCACACAATCACACCAAAACTCTCTCGCGCACACACACTCATAACACATGTGTGCATTTACATGTAATACATATGTGTGTGTATGGATGAATGTATATACATTATTTAAGAAGGTCGGCTTTCGCTCTGAAAGCGACGCCAGTATAACACAATGATGAACGAGAAAAAAAAACCAAACATTTTCTTCGGAATAACAGTGAAGTGTGTGGCATAATATTTAACATAGGGAAAGGAACATAACTGAAACTATGCATTAAAACAATTGAAAAACATTAAACTGTTTATTAGTATTATTTTACTTTGGCTTTGTGAAGTAGGGGCTGAACTTCATTAGTTGATTCAGCTAAGTTTAACTTCAAAAAATTATGCACTCTTTAGATTTGAGACAGACGGATAACTATTTTTGGACAATATTATATTAGCGTAGTTGTCATCAATTATCATAATGATTGATGGAGATATTTTCATGATATAATTAATCATGATGTAAATAATTATATGATAAATTGCTTGATTATAATATGTGTTCAAATGATTCAGGAGTTCTTCCTCTAGGATGAAATGAACATCAGATTTGCTTCATAAAGACTCGCGATTTAAAATATTTCACATAGTTCCATTTTTACGCATTTGGGTATTATGTGACAATTCGAAGAATCGTTTTATGTTAAACATTTGTTTCGATTTAAACGTTGTAAATTTCAAATGATTTTATAATAATAATAATAATTATTATTATTATTATTATTATTATTATTGTTAAAGAAGGTGAATTGGAAATCTAATAGTCATTCTCAAATCAATTCGAGAGTGCGCTTACGTCTACTCAGACTCAATAAAAGCGTAAGGATATCGCTTGACACAAATATATACAGGCATCATCAGAATTATAATAATATTTTTCTTCCAATAACTACCGAACAATTCCAAATAAATAATGTATGTTTGAATGTATAAAAGTCACACTTCAAAGTGAAGAATTGGAATACAAATTAATTATTAATACATAATAAACCTGCTACTATTAAGAAGTATGTTTGCGCCAGACATATAACATCAATTATACAAACTACTCATGCAGGGAAGTAGACACATGCGCGTGCTCACACAACACACACACACGCACGCGCACGCACGCACCACACACACACACACACACACACACACACACACATTGAAACATAAACACTTATAGTAAACCTTATCAAACTCAAATTAAGTAGTGGTCCTTTACGCTGGGATACATAATGAAAATGGATATTATTGGTCCAGAAATATGTTATACATACAGAACGGTTTACTGCAGAAAGTATTAAAACACACACACACACACACACACACACACACACACACACACACACGCACACACACACACACATATACACACTATATATATATATATATATATATATATATATATATATATATATATATATATATATATAATTCTTAGTCCTTTACCTTCTGCAACTTTTGAGCATCAGCCATGATGGGTTACCACCATGGAGGAGTTAGTGCAATACATTGACCCCAGTGCATACGTGTTTTAAATTTGGTAGTTAATCTGTCAGCAACTCACGGATACGCAAACTAGCTAAACGAAAACAGGTCGTGAAATAGTGATAGACTCAAACAAACACACACATATCATATTCTTTCATTTCCCTTCTAGTGCATCCAGTGAAACGGTCTTGGTCCTCCCCGGGCTACAGTAAAAACACATGCCGAAGATGCTGTGTTTAGAGCTGAACCCAGGTCTTGTCGTTTGAAGGTAAGCTTCTTAGCCACACAATCATGCCTGAAAATTTAATACATTTCTCAACCAATAATACAAATTACCTATACTGTAAAGTTAATACAATAAGATAATATTCTCTTTCAGTCTACAAATTATTCGTTTGTATCAATAAATATGTAATACACCTTTTGGTTTTTGCTTATTTAGTATGTATGTTATGCCTTCTTCTGTATAATATTGTGCATAATTCAACAGTAACCGAATGATTAGAAGTTTTGATTAGTTGCTAAAATACCGAGGGAGAATATTTTAAAAAATAATGAGGTCAAAGATGGTGTGTTTAATAACTATTCGGCACTGGGAAATTTGATGCAGTAGTACGTGTGTTCATGAAGTCTCAAGCTGTACATATGTTGCACAGCTATTTTGCAAGAAAAAAAGTACTTCTCAGCAATAGAAAAGCGTAGGATTTATATATGTGTAAGAATTTATTCATGTGTACGCAGTTACGTATGTATGTATGCATGTAAGACCCTTACAAGTATGCTTGTGCGTGCGCGCGTGTGTGTGTCCGTGTGTGTGCTGGTATGTGTAGATTCCTTTACATATATGTATATGCAGAGAGAGAGAGAGGTGGGTAGGAATATAGGGAGAAAGATAGAGAGGGAGAGAGATGGAGGTTGAAAAACAAGCTGTCTGTCTTTCTACCTCTATCTCTCCCTCTCTCCCTTTCTCTCTCTCTATATATATATCACTACTTTTCCCCTCTCTCTCACTCTCTCTATCTATATATATATATATATATACGTATATATATATAAAACTGAATAAGCATATTTGTGTCTGTCTACATTTCTGTCTAGAGGTCTCTGCCTTTGTACACCGACACATATACACACTCATGTATACAAACTAGATATAAATACACTTATTCATATTTACACTCTAACAGATATATCATAAACATGTATTTACGTATTTAACTATATATATATATATACACATTTATATGTGTGTGTGTGTGTGTGTGTGTGTGTGTGTGTGTGTGTGTGTGTGCGTGTGCGTGTGCGCATAAATATTGCTTATACCATTACATACATGTGGATACGTGTAGGTATACAAACATACATAAGAGAGAGAGAGAGAGAGAGAGCGAGAGAGAGAGAGAGAGAGAGAGAGAGAGAGATAGATAGATAGATAGATAGATAGATAGATAGATAGATAGCCACCACACACAGTCTGCATAGCTATACATAGACACACTCACGGATACACATGTATACTGTGCACACTTCTTTAAACAGCTTGTTCACTGCTATCACGCTCTTATTCTGTACGATTGATCGATCGATCGCTTCAGTAAATTTCTACTAACCCTCGCCTGTAGGTACTAGAAAGATAAAGTCTACCGTAAAGCGGTATCAACAATAAGAATGCTGGGAAATAAATAGATTAATCAATAATATCCTGTTTGAGCAAACGAAGCAGTTTTTACCGTTTCCAATTTCCCTTAGATTCGGTCGGACACAATAGATCTTCCTTAACAATATAAGTTTTGCTACTATATACAAGTGTCGTTAAATATTTAGAAGCCATCATTTTTAATTCGCTTCATTCTTACACCCATTTTTTTTCTTTTCCATAGACATGTAGACACAGAGACACACACAAACACACCCACCCACACACACACGCACACACATACACATACACACACATAAAACGTTCACAGTGACAAGAATGGAGAGAGACTGTGAGGTATATTGGAAGAATAGAAATATTACGATACGGGGTCTGATCAAAATGTATCGGGATTAGTGCTATAAAAAGAAAACAACAACACATATCAATTTGTCATTAAATCTCCTTTGAAGTAGCCTCCTTTTGAAGCCATACACTTTATCCAGTATCGTTTCCATTGATGGAAGCATTCCTGGAATTCCTTTTCGGGGATATTGAGCAGCTGCCGCGTCGCATTTTCTTGAAGTTCCCCAATCAACTAAGTATAGGGAATGTTTCTATGGTTACGAAGCTAACATATTCAGAGTAAAATTGTTTGGTACAGATTGACCTTGCACTCTGTCGTGCAAGCACTCTAAGGTTGCATATTATGTTCTCGCATGCTATGTTCCCGCACGTCATATTCTCGCTCATTTTCGTGGTTTCTTTTTTATAGTAGTGCTTGGAAGACACCTGCCTCCCCGAGCCCGAACAAAGCACAAAGGTCTCAAAGTAATATGACGATTTATTCAAGATCAAGGGTATTGTTCGTATTGAGTATGCTCAACCTGGTCAAACTATAAACAAAGTGTACTGCCGTGACATGCTGCAGCGTCAGTTGAGTGGCGACTTCACTATGATAAAGTGCTATCCCAATCAGCGCAGATTGTGCAGCAATTTTTGGCCAAGGAGATCATTTCCTACGTCATACCCTATTCCCAAGATCTCTCCCGCTGCGACTTTTCTGTCTTTCCAAATTCCAAACCCCACTTGAAAGGAACAAGATGTCGAGGAAATTGAAGAGAATGTGACGAGGAATCTACCCACTTTTCCAAAAGGTAGTTACAGGAATGCTTCCATCAATGGAAACACTGCTGGATAAAGTGTATGATTTCTAAGGAGACTACTTCGTAGAAGGTTAAATGCGGAAATGATATGTATACTAATTAAATTTTTATAACACGAGTCCCGATTCTTTCTGACTATACCTCATAAATAAGTGCTTATATATGTCTGCATATACATGTGCAAAATGAAATAATTCTCTTACTACCACTTTGTATGAAACTGCTTCTATATTCCTAAATATCATATCGTGTGAATATAATTGGAATATTTCCTGAATTCTCTAAATACATTATTTATTGAATTAACTGTCGTCAAGATGCGGATGCTAATTTTACTACGTTCTTATTTACCGTTTTACTTTCATTTCTGTGTTGTGTTTCCAATAAGTATCCGCTCCTAAACCTCAAAATAGAACAATGCAGAGATGATTAGAATATAAAACGCACGCATACATAGACACATACACAGATACATAGACACAGACACACACATACCTACAGAAACACACACAGCTTAAGTTTCTGTTGTATTTTTATTTGTAGTTCAATTATTATCAAATATCACATTCTTATAACATTAATCAAATACTCAAAATTTCTGCTCGTTGTTTTCGTAACGCGAATTCCAAAAATTATATATATATCCCAGTCAGACAACATCTTACCGGTAACTGAAATTGCGCAAATTTTGGTAATGCGTGACAGTAATTTCAATGTTTAGGTCTGCTCATCTTTATTAAATCATATGTATATGTGTTTCCATATGACTGTGTGGGGGGGGGGGTTGAGAGAGAGAGAGAGAGTGTATTTGTATTGCTTATGGTTCTCGTACCTTTAAAGTTCATATACTCTCACTGCCTCTCTGGCTGTGGTTCAATATCGTGTGTACCAGTAATATTTTAAATGCGAATGCAGCCGATTACACACTACCTCGGCGAAAGAGAAACATATCTTTTGTTCAATGTCAATATAAATCAATATGCCATTGAAATGTTACAAAGTGGAAAAGAAAGGAAAGACAATCCAATTATTCCAGTACTGCATAAATGAATTATACATACAAATATATTTGGCAGAAGCATACCTATTCAGAAAATGTCGCTATGATCAGTCCGACGCTGCGATAAACGTAGGAGAAAAAACTCAAATTTTATGATAAAGTATTAGATTATCTTATATTATTCTACATTATATTATGCTACTTTATATTATACTGTAGACATTATGTCCATTTTACCCAAATTATGTACTGCATGTAGCTAAATTCAACATTGAAAACAGCAGTGACGCACAATTGACGAAACCATATCATGAGCTTGGAATGTAGAGTTTATTTCGTTCATCGGCTAAAGCTACTTGCCATAGAATATTGCCATATTATAGGAAAGAAAGTGCTCTCATATGTACTAAACAACACAGAGACCCCGGAACAAATTTTCAGTTAAACAAACTGATTGACATTTCGATACACGTTGAATTACTTCAGCTTGGAGCTCACAGACTCACTAAAGTTTCGCTTATTTTTTTTTTACTTCAAATGCAGCAAACAACTTTTTACATGGAGCTGATTCTTTGCTTATAAACTTCATCCAATTTTATTCGACCCACTCGACTCAATCTACATTGCATCTCAGCCTCTTGTGCTATATTACTTAACTACATGCCCCAATAGGTAAATTAAAAACAGATACATAATTCCTAATATAGCTATATTGCTGTACTTTACAAACAGACTTCAATAAAAATCAGGCAGAACTCTCTAATTTCACGATGTTTTTTGTTATTCCTATGTTCAGAACCAATTCTTACAATACAGCTAAAGCTGCACTCCAACAACTATGCAGGTCAGGATATCTTTCATCGTTGCACATTTGCTGCCCGGGTCATAAAGAATGAGAATGAAATAAGGATGCACTATGGGGCAGCTTTCACAACTACGGCAGTGCTGCTACTACAACTACTCCAGTTGCGGCTGCTGCTGTTACTACCACTGCTACTACTACTACTACTACTACTACTACTACTACTACTACTACTACTACTACTACTACTACTACTACTACCCAAGGCTGTATCAAATCACAGCAAATAGGTGAGACTCAATCACCAACGTTCAGCAAACTCTACTCCACGGAATTTTACTACACTTGCTTCTATTCCTCTGAAATTTATAATTACAAATAACCTACATAGAGTCACTCGATATAGCTGTATCTCAAAATGTGACCGAAAGAATATTATTCCGTACCAGTCAATATGCAAATCTTCAAGTCCAATTCGTAGGGTTTACATCCACAAACTACCTTTATTTCTTGATATGATTAATTGCAAACGTTCGAATCTGAATTCTGATTATATAACCGGAAAAAAAAACGTGACATGGTTATGTTAACATACCCGATTCTCGGCTAAGCAATGAAGAGCGGATCCTCCGTTTATTTACATAAAAACAAATTATTTTGTTGTGTGTCTGTTTAACATAATATGATAAAAATCAACTGTGATGTTTTTCTTTCAAAGTAAGACAAAGGAAAATAACAGAAACTGAACATTAAGTAGATTTGTTTAATCTAGTTTCCATCCAGCTTTTTTTTCTATTTAAACTAGCTACAATTGAGCAATTTTGCTTAAAATGGTTTAAATTTAACTTTCTTCTCTAAATTTAACCTTGTATAAATTTAGGGTTTTTTTTTTCTGTGTGTTTAAAATTAACTTTAAAACAATTCCAGTCATATATCCACCCAATGAGAGGGTCTCTATAGCGTCACCTGATAAGAAAGCAATAGCAAGTACTTCTCCTTCAAAATATGATTTCATTTTCTTATATATAGAGAAAAGAAACTGTCTAATCCGAGATACCATTACCAAAACCAAATGGTCTTAACTGGAACGTCATTGATCTCATATTTACTCAATGTTAAAAAAAAAAGGTTAAGTAATAACAATCATAATGCATCAAAATACTCTCGCCATAATTTCGATGGCTCCTCATACTAATAGAACGAATAAAGAAACATAAAAAATATAACACTAAAATATAAACAGGACGTCAAAGTTATAGTTAACAATAATCTAAGAAAGTATGCCTCAAACTAAAACTGAAGAGAATTATAGATGAGATGAAAAAGTCGTCAAACTTAGTTTCTCAAAGTCATTATACGTGCACACCTTTGGGTGTGTAATGTGAATGCTTCGATGTCACTAGGTGTATTCGAGTGGTTTTCTTTTCACATACATCTGATTTTACAAAGCCAGTGTTCGAAATACAGCAGCTGCACTCATTGAACTGAAGAATCAGAACACACATATACCATCATATTTACACACATTATATATACATATCCAACATCTATTTAGAATAACAAAGCGTTTAGTCGATCACATCGACGTCAGTATTTGACCGGCACATAATTGTATGCGATCTCAAAGGATTAAATGCAAAATTTGGAAACGGAGTGTCAATAGTGTTAGTTATTTTGGCAGACGCAGTAACGATTCTGCTGGTTCACCGACTTATACAATTTTTGTTTGCTTAACCTATGATCGTTCTTGCAATTTGTAGCCGTTACACTTGACTATTTATGTAGTTTTAAACAATAAATTCTTGTCTCAGCAATAGTATGCAATGGAAAACCATTATATCAAATTTACAATGCTTGGCACCGGGGTTCAGATGTATAAAGTTACGTAAGAAAGGTACAGTTATAAAGTTTAACAATTGAAAGTTCGTAGGCAATAAATCATAAGGAATCAATATGGTAATATGATACTGATTTTACTGTGACCGTTGCGTTATATATTCGTAAGTAGGGACTTTGACGATATGAATTGCTATAATCTGAAAATTATAAATTTTTCCTTAACCGGAATTTCCAGAAATGTATCCCGTTTTCATGGTGTATGCCACAAATTAGTAGAATTTTATATAGATATATAATAAACCAAACCTCCATAGCAGTGGACCAAGTAAAATTACTTGTTTGACTAGTTTTATGTAAGTGATCAGCGTTTGATTTACAATATAAAATCACGAGTAAATTTTCCAAGGTACATTTTAAGTGCCCAGTAGAGAAAAAAAATAATATGGAAGCACAGTATTGTTGCTGACCATTCAAAAGCTTGATATTTTAGATGCATTTTGCAATATCAAGAGTTCTACAATAGCATAAAATAAACATTTATCTAACCGTAAAAATAATGTGGTGATTTATCCCACTACGAAGTTAGATGCCAGATTGAAAAAATAAATCAGCAAATATTTTAGTACATACTCCACAGAAGATGATGTATAATACAAGACAACTAAAAACATAGAACTATTATTAGGAAATATCGCACAAGATATACGTGGGCCTTTACGGTAAGATACGATCAGCCGCCTGTTATTATTAAGAATTTCGATATTTTCATTTTCATAGCGAACATATGAACATTATATGTATTTATTAAACTCTGTATATTTGATATGTGACATTTCGGTCATTGACTGCGAAGCCAGAGAATGTTTTAATATGTGTGAAATATTTCATCTTTGTTGCCTGCGGTTGCATGACCAAACAGTCGGAAGTTTTATTGATGTTGATGTAACATTAATCACTACCCACCACTATCCAAAGCTTTTCATTCGTCCTTAGAAAAGTAAAGGAAACATTAAAATATATAAAAATGTATGTATATGTACATCTCTACATATGTAAGTATATCTTATCCCACTTATCTTTTACTTCTTTCTCTCATAAGAGTACGGCCATGCTGGGGCACTCACTTTTTTGTATACTGATGAAGTAACTACTATACTTATCAGTATTACTAATTTTGGTGCGCAAATCCAATGTGTGAGAAACTACGATAAGCACTAGTTTATGTAATTTGTGCCTTCATATGTTTGACAATTTTGGTCGTTTATGTCATCTCCCCGCATAAATTTGTGAATATATATATATATATGTATGTGCGTGTGTGTGTGTGTGTATGTATATATGTGTATCTTACGTCAACACCTTAAATTATAAACAATTTCAGTTTGATTACTAACTTATGCTTTCATATTCTGTAAACTTAATCAATACTTATTTGTTTATTTGCGTAAAGAGGACGAACATATTCTAGTTCATGCTAAAACAAATAACCACAAAATGTTATTCCCTTATTAGCAAAATAATTATCATGTAAAGAAGAGTATTACTAAACAACCAAAGGAAAAGTAAACAAATACAAACATATGCAGTGTCAATTAGCGAATTACTACTTGGGATATTTCAGATCAGGCACGACTTTGCCAAAATGTTATGCATGGAGTTAAAACAAAAACTCCATCACTGAAAGCTATATTTAAAAGCACCAGAACGTAATTGAATACTGTCACAACATGCCACGAATATTTTATTTGAAATTAATTAAAGAAGAATTCTTTTAAATGGTAATTGGATCTAATTTTAAATTTCGAAATATTTTTAAATGAAGTGAACAATTTCTTTTTATATATTTCTGCTAGAAATAGTCATTAACAAGGTTCTGTGCTAAATTCTAACAACACAAACGCATGCACGCACACACACACTAACACACATACAAACACATAGACACACGCGCCCACATATGCATGCACATATCCTTAACTAACTATCCATTTCTCTCTGAATATAGGCACACATATATGCACGCATATGCATATATATATATATATATATATATATATATATATATATATATATATATATATATATATATATATATATATATATAAATATATATATATATATATACACATATATGTATACATGTGTGTGTGCGTATGGCGTGTGTGTGCACTCGCGTGTATGTTTGTATATATATATATGTATATATATATATATATATATATATATATATATATATATATATATATATATATATATATATATATATATACATATATATATATATACAGAGAGAGAGAGAGAGAGAGAGAGAGAGAGAGAGAGAGAGAGAGAGAGAGAGAGAGAGGCATATATACAACGCGCTGAGATTAGATATTTTACACGTTTAGATATATCTAATATCTATCTGTGGTGAAAATTTCAAGTGAATGGAGTAAATGTTTCGTAAATCAATTGGAAATAAGCAATCTTCTAAATTGCAGCGGTCAACATTTAAGTGTCACTTAAAAAAAGAATGAACTACAAACCGGATTCAACTGTCAATATGGTGGCTTGTGAGAGACGACCGGTGACCTGTGATGAAACACAGAAGTGTATACCTTCACCAAGTGAGCAAGACAAATGCTGTGGTAGCAACTACTGTAGGAAGATCTAGAAGTGGGGCGTGGTTGGGATGGTATCAATGAAGAGAGGAAGTATGTAGGAGTGTAGGAGTGAGATGAAGAGAGGAGGGGAGTCAGATAAAGAAAAGAGGGGAGTTGAGCACATGTGACGCAAAGAAGCGAATAGAGAAGATTAATTCCTATTCACGGTGAATGCAGGAGTCCGGGTGGATCCTGTGCAAAGACAGGATCTTGTAGCGAATGTTGTAGCGAATGACCGGTAGAGCGGAAATGTGGAAATGGCGTTAGACCGGGATGTCATTGCCGAGTCTGATGTCTCGGAAATTGTCTGCAAACCGGTCAGCAAAGCGGCGTCCTATTTGACCGATGTACAGGGAAGGGAAAGAAGAGCAGGGGATGCAGTAAATGACGTTAATAGAAGTGCAGGGGAAGGTTTTGGTGATGTGATAGGGACAATGATGGGTGCCTTTGAGGGTGGTGGTGTTGAAGAGGTAGGGGCAATGACGGTAGCTCGGGCGGGAGTTGGTTTTAGGGAAGAAACTGTGGACCTGGAGGTCATGCAGGTTATGGGCTCATTTGAAAGAGGTAAGAGGTAGGTTGGGAAAGTTATGTGAGGTGGAGTTGTCCGACTGGCGTTGCCGTAAGGCTCGGAGAATGGTGCATTGGAGGGGTCAGGGTGGAAGGGTGATAGGTAAGGGGAAACGGGGGACGGGCAACTGTGGTGTGGGTGCTGGGAGAAAGAGCAGAGGCACGGTCCACTAAACATGTCCTGGCAAGAGCAGTGTGGATAGTGGTGTGGGATAACCGCGAAGGATATAGTGGCGAGATAAGTTGCGACTGAGATTCAAAGTCATGGTTGTCACTGCTGAGCCTGCGCAGACGGAGGAAATTGGAGTAAAGCAAGGAGAGTTTGGTGTGGCTATGGTGGGAAGAGGAGAAGTTATGGAAGGAGTGCGAGTCGGTGTGATTGTAGTGGATGGCGATAGTGAGAGTGGAGTGGTGTATACTGACAAATATGTCGAGAAATTCGACGGAAGTGTTAGAAATAGTTCAGGAGAATTCGAGGGCAGGATGAATGGTTGTGACAAAAGAGAAGAAGAAGTCTATATATCTATGCATGTTTGCATGTGTGTGAGTGTGTGCGCGCGGTTGTGTGCACACTCATATATGTGCATAATTTCTTTGATAAGTATCAAAATACTTGTGGCTTATACATATCAGGATATTTGAATACACACACAAACACACACACACACACGCACAAATATATATATATATATATATATATATATCCCGTTTGCGCCGTGAACAGGGATTAATCTTCTATCTTCGCTCCTTTGCGCCACATGGGCTCAACTCCCCTCCACTCTTCATCTAACCCCCTCCTCCTGTCCTATCTCCCCCACCCTCCCTCCTACCACCCATCTCTCCCCTCCCCCACCTCCTGCTCCGACTCCTACTTCTTTGTACGTCTCTTCACCTCTCTTCATACTTCTCTCCACTCCCACTTCTCTTCACCCCTACTCTTTCTCTCCTCTCTCTTACTCTCTCTCACTCTCTTCTCTCGTACTCCCCCCTCCCCCTCTCTCACTCTTACTCTCTACACTCTTACTCTCCTACTCTCTACACTCTTACTCTCTTACTCTCTCACCCTTACTCTCTCACTCTCTTCCCCTCTCTCTCACTCTCTTTCTCTTCCTTTCTTCTTCCCCCCCCTACCCCTTTTCCCTCTCTCTCACTCTCTTTATCTTCCTCTCTTTCTCTTCCTCTCTTTCTCTTCCTCTCTTTCTCCCCCATACCCACCTTCCCCTCTTTCTCCCCCCATACCCACCTTCCCCTCTTTCTCCCCCCATACCCACCTTCCCCTCTTTCTCCCCCCATACCCACCTTCCCCCTCTCTCAATCCCCCTTCCCTCTCTTATACCCACCCTCTCTCCTCTCTTCCTCTCCCCTCCCATACCCATCTTCCCCCTCTCTTACATCCACCTTCCCCGTCTCCCTCCTCGTCAACACCCCCTCATAAGCTCATCCCACCACACCCCAACACACTCCTACTCTACCTTCCCACTCCACCCCATCCAATTCCTTACACCCACCACCCACCCCTACCCACATACCCCACCCTACCCACATACCCCTACCTCTACCCCACACTCCACCCATGCCTTCCCCACCTCCCAACACCCTCACATCACACCACACCAATACCCTTGCATCACACCACGCACACCACACCAATACCCTCGCATCACACCACGCACACACTACAACTGACCAACTACTTTCTCCCTTTCTCCCTTCCCCCATTTTCACACTACATACGTCAAGATCACCAGCAGTCTACCTCCCACACACAGCCCCTCGTTCCCGATCACCGTTTGTTATCTCCCCCTTTCTTAGCTCTCCTGAAATAAGAATTTCTAACTTCCGGTCAGTCATTGTTATGATCGGCCATTATTATGATTGACCGTTGACTGAACACTATTCAATTTTTTTTCTCCGTGTTTTTCTCCTTGTCTCCGTATTCTTTCTGTTGAAGAGCGTAGCTCGAAACGTCAAAGACTTTCCGTATTCCCGAGCGTCATACTAATATATACTTTTGTTATTTACACCACCTGTCCTCGTCTGTTGTTATTTTTTGTATATTCTCCCATATATATATATATATATATATATATATATATATATATATATATATATATATATATATATATATGCGCTTTGTAAAATATTTTCCACATTTATTGAGCGAAATAATATCGATACACTTCATGGGCAATTTTGAAATCCCGGTTAGGAGTGTGGTGCACTTAAACTCAGACGAATAAAGTACGACAACATTTCATTTTCAAAATTAAAGTATTTAGCCTAGAATTCTATGGTTTCTGTCATGTCAATACCTTGCTTTAAAATTATTGGTTTTTCATATTGGCATCAAGCCTCAAATTATGGGGAAGATACAATCGATGAAATTGACTGCATTACAGCGCTGCTTTTTATATTTTAGATATCGGATGAGTGAAAGGCGAAGTCAACACTGACTATATTTGAACAAAAAATAAATGAACGTATTTAAATACCACAATTTTATCCGCTGCTAGATCGTTCTGAACCATTTCCTTCCATTCTGTCCTTAATAATTACTGAAACTATCAAACATAATAATCATGTGTTTCTGTGAAACTAGTTATACCAATGTGACAAACATTTATCTTTCCTTTAAGGTATACTCAGTCATGAATTCACTTTTTTCCTTGAATTAATTGATTTATGTGTTATTCGTTTAGCTAAACTAATGCTACAAAACGTACGTCTTCGTAGGCTTTTTTAATTAATGTGTCCCACATATTAGCTGTCAGAGTTATACCAAGAAAGAAAAGCGTTGAATCTATCACACGACTTTGATTTATGAATCTCTCTCTTAAATATGTGACTACACACTTTACCAACTATTATATTATAATTTTTAAAATCCTTTATGAAATACATAAAGATCAAACCTAGCAACATGCTAGACTATGTCAGGATTACAGTTTTTTTTATTTCTCTACAGTAGACACTAAGTACCATTATAATTGGGTCGTTGGAGACAATATATACTGTTTACTTATATATTGAAATAATCTCGACAACCTATTACTAACATTGCATATCTAAGTCATATACTCATTATTCATAAAACACGTTTCTCAATAGATTCCAGATGAATAACGAGAACACATAACAAGAATTAAAGAATAAATCAAACAATCATGTTTATTAAACTGGTAACTTTCACAATTAGCAAAGTGATATAAGTAATTTCTTAACCTATTTTATAAATGAGAAATGGTTGGATGCTGCCAAGAGAGAAAAAAATTCGCACCGATGAAGTCTTTATCAGTATTTTTTTCTTTTCAGTGATGATGTTCACAATCTAGTGCACATCGGAGCAGTAAGATACATCAAAAGAAACACACTAGCAAAAAAATAAAAACAGAAAAACACAAAGGCTGACTGTCGCACGCACATGCACCTGAACAAGCGCCTATACTTTTTGTTAAATGACAAAGTAAGATGTAAAAACCTGTTATTCTGCATTTACTCAAGTTTCATTAATACAATCGTTAATAGCAATTGAACAAAAAAATCTTGCAATCATTTAGCAAAAGAAATGAAAAATCATCCGAGTAGCAAGTCACTAAAGAAACGGTTCAATAAGTAGTGATTCCCTTTTAATGGAAACCCTTCTTTTTTTCTCAATATTAAGACAGGTTTTCCTACTTTAGTAATTTTGTTGCGCAAAAGATGTTCAAGGCATTTATTTCTTCCTTAGACCACTTTTGCTTGGTCCAAATTAATGTGACCCATTGCCGAAGGGTAAAATTTCAGCTCTTATATTTCTGACACAATATTAAATCTTAGCCCATTCGGAAATCACAGAGAAGCACACGTCTCATACAAGTTACATACAACACGATATATTCAAGTATACTTTTCAATATTTCGCTGTTTTTGTTTATGTTTGATTTCCTACAAAATATATCCAGATAGTTGTATGAAATTAAAAACTATTATTTATACATATAGATTCATACATACACCCACACAAACACACTTAATATAAAATGTTCAAATAATTTAATTTTTTTGAAATCATTTTCTTTTAACATAGTTAGCACTTGTTGGGGAGTGTTTTTTTCACACTTATTTATAAAGAATATTTCGTTCATCTTCGTGTTCATTATACCCTAATTAAATTATTTTTTTTCACTTGTTGTCCTGATACCCATTATTCCTAATCGAAAGTGTAACACTATTGCTTTGGGTAAAAGAAAAAAAAATGCAAAGCTACATTCATTGATCCAACGGTCTTAAAAAAGATTAAGCCTTAGTTGTGTGGTCTTAAATCACTGAAATATATCTATACCTTGCCTGCTAGCAAACATAAAAAAATGCAGGCAGCACTTTAGTGTTATCAAAAGGAAGGGGGAAAAAATTGATCACACAAAAGTTTAGAGCCAATTTCGGTTTTTAATTTATTGACGAAGACATGACTATAAACTAGTAAACTTAAGGACAATGTCTATAAATATCAATGTTAAAATTTTGGAGAAGTCATTTGTTAATCTCCCGAAAGCTTCTAGCATTTTCTTCCAGTGTCACGAAGAGCTGTCCATAGGCTTTTGATTTTGCCTTCAAGATTTAAATTACATTTCACTGGGAAGTGTCTCTGAACTTCACGCAGTACATTAGAGCTTATCACTCCACGACATATGTACGAATAACTAATGTAATGTCGAATGAAAAGAACAGAATAGAAATTAAGGAAATGTAGAATAAAAAGCACAGATTAATGCATGTATACACAGAGATTCACTCGTCTGTGTGTGTGTGTTTGTGTGTGTGTGAGTGTGTGTGTGTATGTGTGTGTATGTGTGTGTGTGTGTGTGTGTGTGTGAGTGTGTGTGTGTGAGTGTGTGTGTGTGTGTGTGTGTGTGTGTGTAGTAAAAACACTTGTGAAGATAACATGTCAATAGAGCACTGACAAAGTACAGGAACTATAAATCAAAAATTAGTTGAAGATGAAGTAAGTGCTGAAAATATTGTAAGAAAGTAAATTAAGGCACTAAGAGAATGGATACTTAAAGCAAATAAGTATATTAAGACAAGCGGAATGAATGAAGGATTACAATTATAAAAGTAAAAATAACAAAATAAAAAACAAAAGGTAATCCCACTAACCGATGTAAAAAAATACATAAAACGACAGACATTAGCATATCAACAAGATGACGAGCAAAAAAAAAAAATCAATAACGTTT
>NC_142931.1:35312460-35364960 GCF_046866305.1 Octopus bimaculoides
AGTATAGTGATTATTTTTTGGGGAAATAATAATTAATTTTCACATATGTTTATGAATTTTCATCTTTAGTGATGTAATCTGATTTGTGAGAATACACATACCGTTTCAATAAAAATAGTTTCTCAGAATTTATGATCTTCCCTTTCATTTCAGAATCACGTGTGTGTGCGTATATATATATATATATATATATATATATATATATATATATATATATATATATATATATATATGTATATATATATATATGTATATCCCGTCCACCATATATACATATGTATCAGGTGGACTGGGTAATCATTATTTAATACATAAGGGAACAATACCTCCTCTTTTTCTGGTCGTAGGTTAACGACAAGGCAAACACCGTAGAAACAGTATAAATATTAGCTACAGTTAATCGTTCTGTACTGTGTATTTCATATGAAATCTTAAAACAGCTCTTGACATTAACCACTTTGCGTATTATATCTAAGCAATCAATAATATTACTGCTACTAACAGTGCTGGTCTTGTAACATTTAGTTTTGTAATATTTATGTTTTATTCTACATCTTGTTTGCAAACCCAACGGTTATTGTATAACATTTCCCCCGAGATCTATAAAAGATGTCGTAACACGCTACAGTCGATTTAATATCATTTACCTTATTTCTACGCTAATATATTTTTTGGCAAGTTTGAGGAATCTAATACTAGTTCTCATAGGGCTATACTCATTTTAGAAAAAAAAAACTATTAATTCAATATTCGATAATTAATTGTTCTCACCGTGCTATCGATGCAACAATTGTCTACATCATTGTCGGTAACACAGAGGTCGATAACATAAAATAATGTAATATATAGAGATCAATATGTTCGAAAATAAAATCACACCAATACTACTTAGGTCGATAAGCAATAGGAATAGTTGAAAAACTAAAGTATAGATCTACATAATTTTGGAAGATAGTCTGATATTGAATTGGTTGTCATTCATTTGATTCCCTGATGTCAGCATGTTTTAGGTATCAGTAATATTTTGTGATCAATAATACGGCCCAGCGATAAATTGTGATTAATGATATAATCAATTACATATCACGTGTCTTGATATACAATATAACGAATAATACAAACAATGCGAACAATGCGAAACAGAAACTCATTTTAATTTCTTTTTATAATCTTATTTGCAGGAAACTTTTAGCAAAAGGGATCGATCAAGGTGATAGATTACAGAGCCAGTGATTGATACAATGTATTTTGTGACTGCTTCTTGTTTATCTATAGGCAAAAAGTTAACATTTTACGAAACTGTATTTAATTAACCCTTTAATATATACAAGCCGTGTGCATAATTATTTCACTTTAAGAAAATACATCCCGAAAGAAACTCATTTATGTTACGTTTAATATATTACTAAGTGTAAAAATCATCATATTTCTCTTTATTCACGAATTTGTATTCATTGCTATATTCTAGTGCCATTCTAAAATTGCACACAATTACCGAAAGTTTGTTTTCTTAACTTCAGTTCAGAACCCGCTTACTTACAGAATCTAGTTTCAAAATCTCAACTCAATCATAGGCACAGGAGGGGCTATGTGGTAAGAAGCTTGCTTCCCAGCCACATGGTTCCGGGCGAATGACTTCTACTATAGCCCCGGGCTGACCAAAGTCTTGTGAGGAGATTTGGTAGACAGAAACTGAAAGAAGCCCGTCGTATATATATATATATATATACACACAAGCAGACTCATCTATCTATCTATCTATCTATCTATCTATTTATCTATCTATCTATCTTTCTGTCTGTCTCTCTACTTATCTATCTATCAATATGTATATCTACATATTTATCTCTCTCTCTCTCTCTCTCTCTCTCTCTCTCTCTCTCATATATATATATATATATATATATATATATATATATATATATATATATATAATATAAATATATGCATATATATATATATGTATATATATCTATCTCTATATATATATATATATATATATATATATATATATGTATATATATATATATATATATATATATATATATGTATATATATATATATATATATATATATATATATATATATATATATATATATATATATATATATATATATATATATATATATATATATATATATATATATATATATATATATATATATATATATATATATATATATATATATATATATATATATATATATATATATATATATATATATATATATATCTTTCTAAACGCAGGGAAAAAGAACCTTTACCTTTGCCGACTTCAGCTTCATTCATTTCACTATTGCCTTTTGACTCTCATTTCTTGCTAAGACAATTTTAGTAAGACAAAATATATAGAAAATATCGCTTTCTCCATCTTCTGCGAAGAATATTGTTGCAAAGCTGGAATCGTTATGGGAACGAAAAAGAATAGTAAAGAAAGAAATGAAAAAAAATAATAGTAGGTCTGAAAACCAGATAATATATCAATTACTGAAAGTAAAAACAACTTCATAAATTACATTACAATTAAATTTTGTGTGTGTATACATACGTATAATTGCGAACATACAAATATATATTCTATATAAAATTTGTGTGTGCGTGTGCTTGCGTGTGTGAGTAATAGACAGAAAAAAACGTGATATATATAAACGTACGCGCGTGCGAAAACATATTTATCTTTATGTATTCCATTTCGTATGGTGACTCATAAACACATACACACAAAACTCCACAATCTCTCATATATATAAACATGTATGTGTTGTCTTCCTAAAATTGTTCTATCATATGATAGCTTGATGTACAGAAATCAAAAGAAAATTTATTATAGGCACCGAAATGCTGAAATGCAACGAACCAGTTAATTGATTTTTAACAACTAATTGACCGCTTTTTCCAATATAGATTTCTCAACCTAAGGCAAACGAGTATTCATTGTGATAACGAGAATTGGTGACGTTTATGCCATTCTCAAATATAAACGTCACACATAAAATCTTTATTGAAACGTCCACTCTTACAAATGAACATTTTCTTGTACAACGGATATGTATGTTTCTTTATAGGTTGAGTGACATAATACAGAGACTAGTGTGTGTTTGCAACACCAATTAGAAATGAGGTATACATCCCATTCAATTTGCCGTTTGACATAAATGTACAGGAAGGTAGAGTTATTCTCATTTTAGAAAAATTAAGCTGGAACAGTCGTACATTTCGAGGCGAAATTGCAGATGAAACATTGAGCTGCTAGAAACAATAGCAATATTTTTCCCAAATCAATACCAAACGGGCTAAGGAACTGCACAATTTACTACTATATTCAAAAGAGTAAGTCGTATCTATTTATCCTTTATCAGACCTAACCTAGCACTAAAGAATAACGACTATTAATAAGGAATTTGTAATTTGTGACGTAAAGTGTTTCTCCCAAATGACATTAGAAACTTCAATTGAATTTGATTGCTATCAGCCCTAAATAACATGAAGTGCAATGAAAGTAAAACATTGATATTAGACTCATCTTTTGGGTATTCTCTTTTCCTTTGATGCTATAAAACTTAATACGTTGATATTATTTCAAAAATCGCGAATTCTTCATTGCAACACACCTTACCCACCTAAAAAAGATGCGTTGGAAAGCAAGACATTCATGATGCAACACCTTTGATCGGGAGCGGCCTTAGACAGGAAAAACAAAGCTAAGATCAACAACGTTCTTAGAAATAATGTTTAAATTCTCGGAATTGTTATTGATGTAATGCGATAATATGTAAGGGCTCTCAAGAACAATGACAGTGTAAAAGTTTATTTGTAAGCCTCAACTAGAATTTACTGTTTGTGAGAGTTTCAGCTGCTCAGTAACAATCTTATTATATGACTTATATGAAAAGTGTTTTTAATTGAAAATAATTTATTAGTAAAAATGAAGAAACCAGGTGGATTGAAACAATCAGATTGATTGCTGTTTACTATTCGGTCCAATACTCCTTACATTAATCCCAAAGGGCGCGTTATTTTCGATAGCAGTTGAAACAATGAGTGCCACTGTATTACTTTTAATAATTTACATATGCAAGAGTTATTTTACATATTATTTAGAAGAGGAACAAATTAAACAAAATAAAGGAAGAAAGGATCTCATATACTGGCTCAAGAATACACATTTGTAAGATTTGATGTGAATAAATTAGATGAAATAAGGGATAGATTAAAGGCTTATTTTTTTCCCCTCTTCAAGACTGATGAAAACCGACATCGATCCTAGCTAGATTTGAACGCACAATATAAGTGAGGGTGGGTTAATAAATATCATAACATAAATAATGGTTCTTTTCTATATACGTCGACTATCATATCCAGATATTTCCAATAAATTAATAGAAATCATTGGAACAAAACTATTAGAGAAATACAATAGACTAAAACGGTCCATTCGATTAAGTTTGGTCTATGTGCTATAAACATTAAAAAGACAATAATCCCAGATGGATATTATCCAGTTCACTTGCTATAAATATGTGTTTTATCATAGATAGCGTTTTTAAAAACAAAATATTGATAAAATCTATGTATCAAATCTCTACAGTTTTGTGTCTTGTCGAAATATACCGAAGAAAAATATCTGAGTAATTGAGCATCACTCATTTTTGAGATATTTTTAATCTTTATTTTATGCATTCAATTCATATACACTCTGATTTTTTTTTTTATTTCATAATTTAAAACTTCAATTTGTATGAGAAGACAAGCCGACTACTTCCAGTTTCGTTTCCATTTAACTTGTCGTTTTATGAATCTGCTTCGCAACTGGTTGGCCATAAATGTAATGGTTCATAGAAAACATAAAATAGAAATGTGTAGCTACCTCACCCTCTCTTTTCCCAATTACTTATTTTATTCGTGCTATCTTTATTTTACTCGCAGTCATTCTCAATCGAACATACTGAAACATACGTAGAAACATGCTTTTGCTCGCTCATACATTTACATACATGGACAAGCATGAGCGGGTTATGCAGAATCTATTACGTTGTTTTAACAATTACTGTAATTTTTTCTGTATCTTTGTTTCTCGCTTTCTCCTACAATTTCTCTATTTCCGCATTAAATTAACTAATTTTATACAAATCTTCTTCCGCTTAGTTTTTACTTTTTACTGAACTCTATGATTGTGTTTCTTCGTTTTGTTAATTTCCTTCGAAACAACGTATTCTTCAATGCTTTTCTTCCCACACCATGCTAATAGCGTCGCCTTTTCCCCCTCTAATCCAATAATCAGTGTTCTTGAATTTCACTTGTGAGCTAGTCTGCTTGAAAAAAAATGCAATTTCTTTCCATTGCTTCTCTCTCTTCCTTTCTATCTCCAATTTTTAAAAACATTTTAACATTTTATTTTGTTCTCTTTCACTGATCTGTGCACAGTAATCACCTGTAACATTATAAATGGAATGACCGAAAAGAATTCCTTACTTTGCTTTGTATTTTATGCAGACATTTTGCGAAATGTGATCGATCGCAACACTGAAATTCTAATGGTAATATCCAATGCTATATTATTTAGATTCCTCAAAACGCAAGAATTTAAAAGTAGAGGAAAACGATGTTAATTAAAGCTACTAGATCGGAATGAGTACTTATTTTTTTGCTTTGTTTTTGTAGCTTTTACAGATTTATAATCGTGCAAAAAAACTTAAAGTTAAACAAAAACTTTTAACATGGCAAAGAAAACCGATTGGGTGAGAAAATTACTCATTTAAATATAATTTAAATATTCTCATTAATTAGCATTCCTTTTTGAAGAAATTCAACGTAGTTAATGCCGTTGTTGAATTTTTTCCGTTAGTGTTTATTTAAAAAGTGAAGTTTTCGCAACGTAATGAAATTCAGTTTATTTTTTGTCTGCAGTTGAAGATAGTAATTGTGCCACACGTTCTCTCTACTGAATATATTAAGCATACTTTATGTTGCCTTCTTGTTATAACACATTCTAAGTAAGAAAAATATTTGCTGATATGACAACCATTTTAAACAATTAGAGGTTTAAATGTGTACTTAAAATACAAAATAAAAATCCTGTGAACGCATTATATATATTTTACAGTGTCATATTGTTTCTATGCACCCTTGCAGTAAGTTCCAATATTGAATATTTTAGAATAGACAAAACAGCTGATATGAAGGCCATCTGACATTACGTATGCAACTGAAAATTTTTGGACAACAATTGCTCTATATAACTCACAGTTTAATCGAACAAAAATGATCCTTTTTATATGATATTGAAGTTAGGGATAGCGGCTTATATTCCTTTTCATGATTATCAGTATAAACGATATTAAGTGGCATCAACTAATTCCTTAATGTATGTTGCTCTCTGTAACTGGTTGTGGTATATTTAATTTTATAAGTATACAATCTATAATTGCGAAAGCAATCCCGTTTTAAAATATCATATGCAGGGGCTACTAAATGTCATTAACATATAAATATAAATGTAAAAGTTTCGCTTCAATGAATCTATAGTAATGTCATAAAAGCATGTCTTAATAAAATCATGCAAAACAAAGAATTTTTCATAATAATAAATGAATCGTAATTCTCAGTAAAATCAAAACTTCTTTTACTTATTGTAATTTTCGTTATTATACTTTTCGTCGTCTTTTTACATATGAAGCGTATCCAGAAAATGTGCATTTCAGTGCATCCATTGTATAAGTCTGTCATTAATTATTCAAGCATCTCGGATGCGTTGTCGTTATACACTAAGTATATGAATATACAGTAACAGTAATAAATATATCTGAAGATTGTAGCGGTTTGAAACTTGAGTCGAAAAGTAACCTCTTAGCTTCAGTGCCAATGGAACAATATATATATATATATATATATATATATATATATATATATATATATATATATATATATATATATATATATATATATATATATATATATATGTGTATATATATATATATATATATATATATATATATATATATATGTGTATATATATATATATATATATATATATATATATATATATATATATATATATATATGTGTATATATATATATATATATATATATATATATATATATATATATATATATATATATATATATATATATATATATATATATATATATATATGTATGTGTGTGTGCGTGTATCTGTGTGTTTTCGGGGTGGTGGGATAAGTGCATGGTTGAAAATATGTGCGTGCGTGTGTGTACATTTCTGGCTAGACATTCTAATGAATTTAGAAGTGTTTGGCACCCCCCCCACGTAATCTTTCCGTCTGCACGTGGAGTATCTTGGAGATTATTCTGACAAAGACAATAAGTTCCAACATATACTGTTGAATTACACGGTCGCTTAACAAAACTTTTCTGAAGTGATATCAGTTTATTTATATTGGGAAGGATGAACTGGATAACGTGATCTCCGCGCGACTGTACATGAAACAACATAGCCAGACATTCAAGATCATTCTTGAAAGTATACCCGATCAATGCACACATAGAACTAAAAAGAAAAAAAAAATAATAAAAACCCAGCTGTCTCCACTATACTGAAACATTACCTTCTTTTCAGAATTTATGCAGTAATGAGGATTCAGTTCGATTTTCATGGTTTGGTAATAAGTACTCAGTTGTTCGATCTCAATGTTTAGGTACTAAGGATTCAGTTGCCAGAATTACCTGCGCCTAAGTTAACGTGTACGTAGATGAGCTTTCCATAGACCATGTCCCATTATTTCAATTCTCATGTAGAATTAGTTTCAAAGTGTGGAAAAGGCAGTAATTTTTAAAATTAGAAACACAAGTGAATATCAATAGAGCAAAATCAATAGAGAAAAAAAGGGCATTTAGCTCTTCACATTTGCAAAGCAGACATTCGGCCGTAATGCACCTGTATGTTTGTACAGTTCTATATTTAAGAGATGAGAAATTATGTACGTTATTTACATTTGACGGATATTTGTCCTTATATTGTTTGTTGTTAACACAACGTTTCGGCTGATATACCCTACATCTTTCATCAGGTGTCTTGGGGAAATTTCGAACCTGGATTCTCATTCCTAAGGTTATTATTATTATTATTATCATTATTATTATTATTCAGGTCACTGCCTGGAATCGAACTCGGTATTTCGGGGTTAGTAACCCGCACTCTTAGCAACTACGCCAAATGCCCGTGGGCAATTATGAATTGAATTTTAGGGTTTATAAATCAAATATTTTCTTATCCTTCCTTAATACCGGTTCTTATATGCTACTCATAACTGCACTCGGTTTGCTTAAGAGGTTGTTATGTCCTAGCATATGTGCTGCTTCTTTTAGTTTTCGCATTTTCCAGTCGTGTACTCTGTCTATTATTTTAACTTCATCACACAGGCGGAGGTTGTGTTAACAACAAGCAGCATGAGGACAAATATCCGTCAAATGTAAATAATGCAAATAACGTGTATGTATGTATGTATGTACTTATGCATGTATAGATGTACTTATGCATGTATGGATGTATGTATGAATGTATGTGCGTATGTATTTATACATGCACATATATATATGTATGTGTTTATATGCGTGTGTGTGTATAAACATGTCTATGTATGTGTGTATATAATCGTACTTAGCTGCTTCATGCAATTTGTTTGGAATATTATATATATTCGTCTAAATCATTGAACAGCGATCAGTAATAGCATATCATCTGGGGAGCTACTGAATGACCCTTCTGAGATTTCACTGTTCCTATGTAAGAATGTTCCAGGTGTGAAATATTGTTACTGTAGGACTCTACATGCGTGGAAACAACTGATGCGTGTTAAGAAAGAAATTACAAAATCTGCAACAGTTTGTTGTGATTGAATTAATATAATCCTTAGAGGTTGGAATAGAACAATCAATTGTGTTAGGTTCAACTTCATGCGCTGTCTTCCAATATTGCCGGTCATGCTTCCATAGTCGAGAAATTAAAGTACTATTAATGTACAGGCTTGATATAACTGTCTCTAACTTTCTTCCAAATTTGAGGAAAAGTACATGTCTTAGAAATTATTAATGTTCGATGAAAGATATAAGATCACTAATACTTTGTTTTCAGGTATATTTAGAATCACATAATACAAAATGCTTTTGTTTTAAAGAAGGTAACGTGTGGTTTAAATGAAACTTCTACCATATGTCAACGAATCCGAGTGGCTATGTTGCGGCTTCCTTATTACAACTATTAATACAAAAGGAATTTGAAGCCGGTGTAGCAAATCTGCTGCTATTATGTCTACTAATCCAAAATGTACATATATATTTTCAATATTTAGTTATCACGCACCCAAAGTTATTTTAAATTCCAGTTCACAGAGAATTTCGTTTTAATTATGAACTAATATTGAATAGTGTGCTTCCAATTGGAAACAATCCAAGACGGCAGAAATTTGAATATGATCATTTTTGTTGTTGCTCAATTCCAGACTTGTTGTGAATGAGAACTACGATCCGAAGCATCCCAAGTGCAGATATTCCATCTTATTTTCCGACGCATGATTAGATTTATAGGTATTCACTTCCTGTTTCTAGCCAATAGAATAGCAGAGAAGCTGAAGTGCTAGCTATTAGACATTGTTTTCTTTTGGGAAGGAACTTAAAGTTCAACGGATATTATCACACAGATTATATTATTTGTGGCAGTATCTGATTAATTACTATATTTTAGTTCAATTTCTTGCGCCGCTTGAACAATGCCAATCGAAAACGAGCTCGGTCTATTATCTATTACAGAAACTTATACCATTGTCTCAAAGATCAGTTGTCTGTTGTGTTTCAAAGTTAGGAGATATTAAAGAACGCATTTCTTTGGTGACAGTAGATTTGAGAGCAGGCAGAATAAGAACTAGTTCTTAACTCTACAGCTAAACAATCTCGGCATTTTAGTATGTTTTCTAATATATACATATACATCTATACATACATACTTACATACATAAGCAAACATACCCGTTTGTCTTATTGGTATTAGATTGCAGTGTGCCCATCTCATATTTCACTTTTCTCCCGCAGTTTTTCCCTCTATGCATCTACAAAACCTTTCTATATCCTCAAGCTATGAGTAATTCAAATTGTATACATACCCATATGTGTGTGTGTATGTGTGTGTGTATGTGTGTGTGTGTGTATGTGTGTGTGTGAGTGCGCTATTGCTTTTCTTGATTCCTTACTAATCCGTAATCTTGTATGACATTGCTGACTAAGCACATTTTATAACTTCCGGCCAGTATTTAGCCCTTCCCGTTTCCGTTACCCATTTCCACTCAATCACCTTTTATTGTCGTTGTATTCTCCTTATTCAACGATGACGTGGCTCATCGTTAACCATTTTAATGATCAATAGTCATGTTGGCAAGTAAACTACTAGATTTCGCTAAATAGCACACATAACTTAACTGTTCCGAAATTCATTTCCGCTTCATTTCCTTTGTTATCTCGTGATAAATACACGCTTCTTGCAAAATCAGCCAACACTAATACACACGCAACATTCCACATCTTATAGCTAACTATTATACGTATCTATAACGGATAGATTATCTTACCCTAGTTAATTTCATTGCTCAAAGATCGAAGTGTGTGATTTATCTATAGTAAGTATTTTTAAAAAAATGAACTTAAACTGTGATAATACGCCTACAATTATCAACTTATTTTACAAACTTCAGCAAATGTATTATGTTATGTCACTGACTATTACAGAAGTATGTCGATTAAAGTTGACAGGTTTTAAATTGTTTTTTGTTATGCAACCCAAACTCGGTAGTATGAAAGGAAACTTAAAACTAATTCGGTTCTATCCATGAGCAACCAGACTGATTTTTCCAGCAGTATGTATAGAATTAGCCTACTCAGTATATCCTACTTATTTCTAAAAGCAATATAAACGTCATAAAATATTGGTATTATTTCATACGGCTGTGTTTATAAGTCATAGCTATTATAAATGTGAAAGATCCAGAAATCAATTAATGACAGCTTGAAAGCTGAAATGTATAATATACTCTATTCAGGAGAATATCTTTGGGATATAAAGTAGTTTTTCTATTTCAGTTTCGTATTACATTTGCATTTTAGGTACTGTCTGTACTGGGATTGGCAGATTTTATTAGTAATCACGTAGATATCCTGGTGCTGAATTTAGTCGCAGACGCAGAGACAGGGTGAAAGGGTTTCGATGTAGATAAAACAAAACACACGTGTAACAGAGTAGCCACAGACGATCAAACAGAGGAAGAGCAAAAACCACTAAAACGCAAACATGACGGTAACAGAAACGATTGCAGAAACGAAAAGAGAAACGGCCTTGAAATTAAAGGGAACTGAACCGAAGGGAAAGGTGAAAAGGAATATTAAGTGCGGCCAAAATATCTGACATTTTGTATTGCAGAATTACTTCGCATAATAAACGAACTGCTAATAGTCAGTATAAACGAATTTCGGGAATAACTACTTTTAAAATAGAATGCATAGATATTAGGTGAAATCAGATCGCAATACGTGGAGATAGGAGAAACAGGTTGCTGGTATCCGCAAATTTCATATCTAATAAATATTAACCAACAACTGAAGTGTGGGACCCTTGGTGGCACCTTTTCCCTGAAATAAAACAAGTCGGGGTATATGGACAGGGAAGAGTGAAGATTATCAAGCAAAAATCAAAATTATGAGATGCTGTGAACAAATCATGATGGAACTCTTACTTTTAGTATATATATTTATAGAATATATATTATCATACAATTTCCAAAATAAATAGCTACTTTTATCAATGATATTTTTAACTGTCTAATGTGACAAGTTCTATTTCCCGTTCTATAACTTTGTCTCGCTGCATGATTCCAGCGGTCATGATTGCAGCGGGAAGGCTTTGTAGCTAACACAGGAATTAATTCGACAGTGGATTTACGGATTCACACAAAAATCAGACGAAATACCTTATGGTGATTTTTCCAGTTATTTACATTGAATAGAAATCCAATGTAAAGTTAGCCTTACATCGTTCCGAGGATTTCAATCGAAGTTTCAATGCAATGGCCTCCTCTTCTCTCCACAACTGTTTAGGCTTATTCCTCTGTTGCAATATTATTATATCTAGGTTGGTAAGGGGGGCGAGCTGGTAGGATCGTTGGTAAGCCGGGGAAAGTGCTTAGAAGCATTTCGTCCGTTTTTACGTCCTGAGTTCAAATTCCGCCGAGGTCGACATTGCCTTTCATCCATTCGAAGTGGATAAAATAAATACAAGTTCAACACTGAGATTGATGTAATCAACAATCCCCTTCTCCAAAAACGTCCGTCTTTGTGCATACCATAGAAAGTAGTATTTTTATATCGTTGCTTTGTCTCAATTCAACCCTAGTCAAACTCTATAATTTAATGCCCTCTGAACATGTCACACAAAACGTTATAAAATGTTCTTCTCTTAATGACAGCAGGCTGTCGTTAGATGGAGATTTAGCTGTTATGTCTAGGGAACAGATGCAGGTACTGTTCTTTGTATAAAAACAGTGACAAGATTACCACTAGCCGGTGTTAGTGTTTTCTCTTATGAGAAATACTTTATATTTTCTGACAGTAAAGTTATGAAGAATTCGCCAATTTATCTCGTAGGTAATATTTCTTATTTAGTTTCAAAAAACAAAAACAAAAAAAACTGTTATATCCTTAGGGATAAACGAATAATGCGTGCTATTTTGCGAAATCTAGTAGTTTACCGCAACAGTGTAATAACAATATGATTGAAATAAACAGTAGTAAGAACACGGAACGTAACAACAAAGATCCAACACGCTAATTCGAAATATAAACTTTGAACTTCAGCTATCAACATACGAAATGTCGAAATAGCATGAACTGATTTCTTTCATTAGGCATAAAGCCTCTTATAAAGGTGGGACGATACAAAGACAGAGAAAACAATACAGTGGGGTGCACAAAACATATAACGGATGAAATTATGAATAAATGATAAATGAGATGAAATGACTCACCTGCCCCCACAAGTAGGCAGTGCCATTTAACTGTTTATGTATCTCGTTTAACTTTTCGGTTCAATATTCTATTTTATATCTTTTTTTCTTCTTATCTGTAAAGTCACTAGTAATTCAAATTTTAAGAAGTTTACTTACTTTCTTTTATGCTAAAAAGTGCGTTATATCCTCAAATGCAATTCATCAAATCGAAACTGTAACAGTGATATCTCTACCATTTCCCCGAACAGTTCCTTCACCATTTCACTTCTCTCTTTCATAATCAAGACCGATTTAAATCCTTCATTGCACGTTTAGGGGCTAATTTCACCCTAATTACATTTTTCACATTCGTGATCTCATTTTCAACTTCCAAACTTTTTTCTGTACTGCATCATTGTTCTTAATTGTCTTACATGAAGCGACTAACAGGGATGCCTCACTTACTCAGACCGCTTTTTGATGGCTCCACTCTTTTCGAGTCTGTACAACTTTTCATTTACGGTTTCAACTGCCGCGAACAGTAATTTGTTGTTATTTTAAATCCAGATACAGTGTTTTCACATACTTGAATATAGGCTTCCGTCTTTCGTTTTACACCTAAATCCTCTGATAATACTTGCGGTAATATGTTTTCAATGTTTTTTTCATTTCTTCCGAAGACATGATTTTCAACGGGACAACCATTTATGTTATTGCAGTAAATATTTATGAGGAGTGCTATAAATGGAATAGTTTCAACTAATCTGTGCCAGACAGATTGATTATAGTATCCACAACGAATAATTTTGCTTCGCGTGTCTCTCCTCTAAATATGACGTCCATACATGTATTGCCTACGAAATGTAATTTATCGCCCCTTACACCACCTGGTACTTTCGCTGTTTTACGTAATATCGTATCTGTATTTATAACTGAGATGCCACTAACTGAGTCTAACTGTAATTTGGTATTCACATCATTTATTTTTACTCAAACGAATTTTCTTGTTTTTCCGTCGAAATCACTTTCCGATGAAAACACTGTAGACTTTTTTGTGTTTGAGCCTCGAAGTCTTGTTCCACAATGAAAGCTGTGTCCCAACGTCTGACAACTATAGCACTTTTTGTTTTTAAGTGACAATCCTTTTTGTAGTGTAGGCCTACACAACCATAACACAGAGTGGGGTCAGACACTTTTGGGGATTGCACATTTGAATTTTTGTAGAATCTTTATCTTGTATTTTTTTTTTCACGTCAAATTTCACATCAAACTTAAAATTTACCATAGTCTGATATTCTTCTGCGATGGTCTATAGAGATAAATCCCGGTTCGAATTGTAAACTTTGAACTAACAACACAGGAACTGTGGAACTAGCACGGACTACCTCACTTATTCAGACGGCTACTCTTTATATGTAGTGGTCCATTCCATTCTCACCAGGGAGCGTCGTACTCTCGCTCAACAAAAACTATTCCCGCTGTCTTCGCAACCTTTCCCCAACCGATGATATCGTTACATGTAACATTCTACTTTACTTATTCCGAGCAAACGACAGCACTTAATACCTGCGCAAGCAGCTAATATTCTTAGAAATCAGGGCTTCGCACAGCAGATACTTTCAGGTTTGGAAGGCTGCAGCCAATTTGATTAAGGGAAGGGACGAGTGATATGTCAATGTCAAAGAAGTGACAGTTAAAGAGCAAATATTTCAAATGGGATTAGGTCACTGCATCCGTTGAAAATGCAAACAGAGATATGTCTGTAGGTCTGAGGTAGTGTATATATTTCAACATCATGCTAAATGGTATTGTGTTCTTCTTCTGCATTCAGTCTAGAAATGTGTTTGTGCGAGTATGTAACTATTACACTACTCCGAAATATGAGTCTTCAGTTTGTATCTCACTGAACTATCGAGGATTTTATAGTTGTTTGGAGCGAATTTTTTTCTGAGTCCGAAGAGAAGGCTAGTCTCTTCAGGTGTTGTCATCCTGTTAAAAACGTGCATGCGCAAATAGAAATCTGAACACGAAATATTATATCGAGTGTATACACACAAACTTCTTTATGGAGACATAGACGTCTCAGGTATCACAGAAAGCAAATTTCTTCAAATCTCACTTGAGTCTTTTTAGCATTGATTTGGTCAGGAATACCAAAACTCCGTCTCATTCAAAATATATTTTACTTTCTCAAATCACCGCATGGAATGAATTCTCGCTGTCTCACTAAATGGAGAATAAGGAAGGCGAGATTTGATTGGGCGCTGTACTAATATGTTATATAACCGTCATAGTATGATACGGCGTCTCGTATTTACCATATACCACAAACAAAAAAATTCATATTCATATACCCAGAACTGAACTGCACTAGATAAACTCTGTATATATATATGCAATTATTCCATTGCATTCTTCAGTAATTTGTAGATATATATAAATTCTTCCCCCGTTCTCAAGAAAAATCAATTAAAATTTGAAGCGATGAAAATCATGTACCTGAGAAATTCCATATGTTAATGTTGTCTAGAAATTAAGAGAAATTATCAGCCAAGTAAATATGAATTGGCCAAATACTTGAACTTTGTAACATACCTAATTAGCTGGTTAATTGATTTATCTTGGCACAAACACCTTGGAACGGTGAGAAGTTCTAATTGACCTTGTCTTCTACTTTTTCTTCAGATGTATCGCCAAATTTGAATCTATTTTCAACAAGTATGTTGTGCAACGTACATCCTAATGCAATAATATTTTGCACAGTACATGTGTTTTTATTATATTTTACCGAGTAAACATTTATTTACGTAGTGGTTCACATTCGAGTCACAAACAGTCACAGTAGAGTATTTAATTATGATAACTGATTTAGGTACAAACTCTGCAGTTTTGAAGAAAGAGGGAGTTAATTAATACCGTCAGCCTCAGCACTAAACTGGTATTATATTTTATCGACCCCTGTGGGATTAAAGGCAGAGTAGACCTCAGGAGTATTTGAAATCAGAGGAAATATCGGATAGCATTTTTCTGGCGATTTAACTATTCTGCCGCTGGTTCTCTTAGCTCAGTATCAAATAAAACGAGATTAGTTCGATATTGATATCTCTCTAGAATATGACAGCATAACTATTGGATTCTACATTTTAAAGAAAATGAGCAATGCTTACGTAGATAATAGGAAACCATCTGAACAGAGATTCAATGGTATATAAAAGCTTTAATGCTAGGCTTCTTCGTAAGGTCATTAGATGTCTCAATATTTACGCTTTCCAAGTAATTAGGTGAATACCACTATTTCGTAGAGCATGTGCACTTAATATATAATGTGTCTACATGCAATGTTCATAGCGTAGATTATACTTGGTGTACTAATCAAATCTTGAATATACCTACTAACATATTGAACTCCGATTAGGTACATTATAATATGTAGTTTCATTCCTCTGCTTATGTAGTATAAACCAAGCTGCAATGATTTTAAATGTTATTGCACCAGAGTAGAAAATATCAATGCATTCAATGAACCAAACCACTACATATATTACTTGAGGCGTAAGTTTAAAAAAATATATTATCAACCTCACTATCATTAACATAATTATCGTCATCGTCGTCGTCGACGCCATCATTATCCTCACCGCCGTCATTGTCACCATCATCATTATCATCATCATCATCGTCATTATTAGTTAGCTTTGTTGTTGCTTTTGTTGTTATTATAACTACTTGTGTATGAACGAATGTATAGCGAGTGGTGGGGAAAAAGAGAGAGAGCGAGCGAGAAAGAGTAAGAGACTGAGAGAGAGAGAGAGAGAGAGAGAGAGAGAGAGAGAGAGGGTGAGAGAGAGAGGGTGAGAGAGAGAGGGTGAGAGAGAGAGGGTGAGAGAGAGATGGAGAAACCAGTGTCTGTGTTTCTAAGTTTATTCATGCAGCTACGGTTCTAAGCTTTCGCCATTAATAAAGTTAATTTAGCAAAGACACATTATATTTCGTGACAAGTGGACAATTTATCTACTTATTTCTCTCGCTTACTGGTACTTATATTTCTGTTATCGATTTCGAGAAAGTGAAAATCCAACACACTTTCGCTAAAAGAATATACGTTTTTAAGTTATACAATATTTTCTTGCAGAAATATAGAGCTCTTAACCGAATTATATTGAGCAAATAGTGAATTCATACGAAGAAGCATTATTTCAGTATTCTGAAGTATGTGATATCGTAGTCATTAATTTTTCCGTAATAATATCAAGGGATATAGGATATTATAAGATATTATTAGATGTACCCCTAAAATTGTTGATGTAAAAATATCGTACGTTTACGACTTGGATTTTGTATATTGATACTGCTTAATAGAATACTAAATAATTTATATTAAATGTGATCATATCTCCGCATATGTCGTACAATTAAAATTTTGTTCCATTCTTTGGAAAACATTAAGAATGTACATTATTTACATTTGACGGATATTCGTCCTCATCTTGTTTGTTGTTAACACAACGTTTCGGCTGATATACCCTCCAGCCTTCGTCAGGTATCTTGGGGAAATTTCGAACCTGGGTTCTCATTCCTATCGATGTTACTATTATTATTATTATTATTACTATTATTAATCAGGTCGCTGCCTTGAATCGAACTCGGAACCTAGGGGTTAGTAGCCCGCGCTCTTAACCACTACGCCATATGCCCCTGGGCAATTATGGGGTGAATTTTAAGGCTTATAAATCTATTATTTTTCTATCCTTCCTCAATACTGGTTCCCGTATGCTATTCATATCTGCACTCGGTCTGCTTAGGAGGTTATTGTGTCCTAGCATACGTGCTGCTTCTTTTAGTTTTCGTATTTTCCAGTGTTGTTCCCTGTCTATTATTTTAACTTCATCCCACAGGGGGAGGTGGTTTCCATTTTTCCATACATGATCAGCTATACCCGATTTATCAATATCTCCTCGTGTCACAGCTTTGCGATGTTCTTCTACCCTTATTTTGAGGTGGGGACATGTTTCGCCTTTGTATAACCTACCACAGCTGCATGGGATGGAGTACACGCAGTTTTTGGTCATATTCTCTTCTGTTGGGCCGCATATGGCGTAGTGGTTAAGAGCGCGGGCTACTAACCCCAAGGTTCCGAGTTCGATTCACGGCAGCGACCTGATTAATAATAGTAATAATAATAATAATAATATAATAATAATAATAATAATAATAATAATAATAGTAACATCGATAGGAATGAGAACCCAGGTTCTAAATTTCCCCAAGACACCTGACGAAGGCTGGAGGGTATATCAGCCGAAACGTTGTGTTAACAACAAACAAGATGAGGACGAATATCCGTCAAATGTGAATAATGTAAATAATGTAAATAATTCCTCATCTCTTAAATATAGAACTGTATTAAGAATGTAGATGAGAAGGGTTTTTTTTTTTTAAACTGAAGCAAAAGATTCTAGAACTTGCATTAATTTTCTGTGTAATTAGTTATGTGCAACAGTCGTAAAAATCTGTGAAGCAAAGTACACAGCTCGCAATCTTACAGAAAGCGAGGAAGAAAGCTAGAGCAATGTTGGTATTTCTTCTAACCTTTTCGAGTCCTATCAAACGGGCCAACCCTCGTTCTAAATGAGTATGGGCACGATTCCATAATGGTACGTAATATCAGTCATTCTGTTTATTGTGCAATATTTTATAGATTTGATCAATTACATTTCCAACAGACAACTGCTTCTCTTCGTTTTTCTGCACAAATATGCAATTGTAAATTATGAAATCTAGCCCAAATACGTCAAATTTCCTATGTTCATGTTTAAACAAAAACATAATGTCAATTCCCAGGTATGGTATACATATAATTTTCGTTAAGTTTGCATTTACCTATTTAACGCGGAGAACATTAAACATTTTGAGATGAAGAGTGAAGAGAACGCTATATTAATCGGTGGCTATTTCTACTTTAATTATAAGGACAAGTACGGAAGACTCTTCTAAACATAATTCGATCATAACAGACTTCTGCATCAAAGCATTATCTTCACTGTATGTTCTTGTCTAGTAATGTGAATCAGTAAAATGTGAAATATCTTTGCACGACCTGAAAAATTAGTGTTAGAAAAGCATATAGCATACAATGATACACTGTGCATAAAAAGAAAACGGTGGATAATTTATTGCCGACATACTTAATGCAGATATCATTAAAATATCCAATTTGGAATAATTTAAATTTGATCATGACTACCACTACATTCAAAGATCAGATAACATCAATATCGATTTATATTTAAATGGATTTTTATATAAAGTCTATCAACTAAAATAAATTAGGCATTATATGCAAATTATTTCAGTCTATTACTCATGAAGAGCTATTCCAAAATTCTAAGATACAATTGAGTAAAACTACATTATTGTTATGATGCAACACAGTGAAGATCAACGATAGCATAGGTTTTATTAACTTTGCAAATCAACAAATAATACTTTCATTTAACGATTGCTTACAATTCGTATAAGCGTAATATTAGCTAGTTAATACAAACCCGTTCTGTTTCATTTCCATTTGTTTTTATTTATTTGTGATAATAATACATATAATTAAAAATTATCTTCATTCTTCTCTTAGTATTACAATACCACTATGATGACGAAACTTTATAACGCTTGCAGTATTATGGAAAATTAATAAAAGAAGTGGATATAAGAGTGTTAATGTATTTTAAGTAATTAATTTAACGATTACATTGGTTTAATGCCGTTTCAGCTCACGAAATCATTTGAAATCTTTTACCTAGTATAGACAACATAGGAAATTTTAAGTTATTGTTCTTTCTTTAAAATTTTGTGCGTTTTCAAAATTAAACCAGGTAGTTTTTTGGGATATAAGAAAACAAAAAAAAATTGACATAGTTTTTTAAAGGAATATGCTTCAAGAAAAGTCGTAAGCAGTGTTAATGACGCTTATTCTGTATTGCTTTAGCATTTAACTGCATGACAAATACATTTTGATACTATCATAAACGCTACTATCAATTTTTATCATGTTTAGTTTCAACGATACGATATATGTATATATATATATATATATATATATATATATATATATATATATATATATATATATATATATATATATATATATACAACGCGTCATCGACAAAGTATTTACATACATACAAACACACGCATACACACAAATATATATGTAAGTGCGTGAATGTATATGCTTGCGTGCGCATTTGTGCGTGTATGTGTGTGTAATGACTCGCAGTAAATGTGTTATCAAAAAGTTATTCTATTCCCGAATTGTCTATATTCTTTAAGAATGTAGGAGCGAACAACCACCATTGGCCTAACCACTAAGTCATGTTTGTCATTCATCAGTTTTGTATCAATAAATAGTTATAGATCTCTACTTGATTGATGTCTACATTTACTATATAGAAATATAAAAATAGCCTGGAAAATATTCTGTTACTCTTCCGACCCATAGTCTTTAGTGCAAGTCATCATTAGGCTTTTCATTGGTTATTTTTACAGAATATATACAAGTCTACACAACTTTAGATTTGACTCCCAACGACAAAAAGGGGTATTTGAGAGAATTTTGGCTGCTAATTCTAGAGGATCTTATGATTGAGTATACGCAGCCAACTTGGCTCGCAAATGGATATATTTTCATATTTATGTATAAGCCTAGGTTTATTATATATGCATTAGTTGGGCTATTTATCAACACTTTCATCAAATACAATACACATTATATTGTTTGGAGCAAAGAGCAAAATTAATACAAAAATAATTCCATCAGCCATTAATGTACTCTTGTACAAGAAGCCGACAATGAAACCAGAATACTTAATGAGATTTAGGCAAGCGTGTGTTGGACATGATGTCAAAATAAGTAGGAAAAATAGAATAAGTATTTGCTAATTGATAAACTGTCTTAGATTTCCGTCTACTAAATGAGAATGAGGTTTTTGAATTTTACTCTTACTATTGTGTAATTTTCTTTGACAGGTTAGAGTGAATAAATTTAAGGAAGCTTATTGAGTGTTATGGCGAGAAACGTCAAAGCATTAGCAGTAATGTTTAATACTCATCAAAATTTAAATGTTGGATTGCTTACAGCTCACACGCGAGCATGTTCATGCGCATACACGCAACACTTACATACAGATATCTATTAAATCTATCTACCTATCTACCTATCTATCTATCTCTCTAACCAACTGTATTTTTATCTGTCTATTTATCTCTCTCTCCATATATATTCTTTATATAGTTTGTGAACAAACTATGTTCTCGTATATCTATCTATCTATCTATCTATCTGTCTATATCTATCTATCTATCTATCTATATATATATATATATATATATATATATATATATATATATATATATATATATATATATATATATATATATATACATGGGAACATAGTTTGTTTACAATATATGTGTAAGTGAGTGAGCGGAGCGGGTGCATGCGTGAACTTGTGTATGTGTGTGTGGCAGGGTGTTGGGGATACATTTGACAGTCTGCACAAAAGGAAGAGAAACAGAATATCACATGCAAAATTACAAATATTTTTCATTTTTTTAATCAATATCTATTTCTAGATTATGGGTGAGAGATAACAGATTACTGAACGGAGCTGCCTTCCATTCCCAACACTGCCTTAAAACGTCTCGAGAATCTAGTGTATGCGCTCCTTGTTGTGTGCATAGGAAGATCACCGAACGCTTCTTTGCTCTTTGCCACTAGCTCTGCCTTGGTGTTACAAGCAGAGCATTCGGTGTCTTTCCCAACTGCGTTCACATATAGTTACCCATCGGAGTAAATAGAATATAGACTTTTTTAATTTTTTTAAAAAATGATAAACACTTCTGGCATGCTAGGCTATTTATCAGAAGTATGGTAAGGAGCATACTACTACTGCTACAAAAATCGGTTTCCTGCAGATTTCCTCTCCATCCAGGGTTTGAACACGCTCTGCAGCTGCTTCACAAAGCTGTCTTAGATAGATACATAGATAGATAGATATATAGACACACACACACACTCACACTCACACTCACACATACACACACAAGTTAAAGAGTGTTGAGTTTGAAATTTAAGTGGCAAGCTTGGATTTTCAAAGTTAAGTCTACACTCATGAGATTAATCGGCAGATGTATTTAGGCAATCATCGGAAAGAAAATAAGAAGTGGCCAGTAGAACTTTGCTTTCAGGGTGGTCATAAACATTTAAGTGCCTACTTTGCCTTTCCATGTAAAAGCTGAATAGTCTTCATAAGAAATACAAAGATGCATACATACATGCACACACATTTACTTGCAGACACACATATATGTATATGATATATTTTATTCGCGTCTAAATAATATGTGAATACGTTCGTGTAAATTATATATATATACACTCATATATATATATATATATATATATATATATATATATATATATATATATATATATATACAGAGACACGCATATTGACATTCTGCTTGGACACATACAATATACCATATACCTATGTGTACACGAACGTCTGCAAGTATACCTGTATGTGTATATATCATACATATGTATATATTTACTTTGCCTGGTGTAAAACCAATTTGTTAAAAATGGATCAATAAAATTAGCAATATTTTAAAGTAATGTGAACATGCTTTTACAAAAGGGTGTCGGTAAAATTGACTGAGAGTAGTCTAAGTGGTACACTAGCTTGGCCACAATCCATATTTGCAACTATTAAAATAACAAATTAACAATAACATAACGTTATATTTGTTGAAGTTGCCAGCAAATGACTTTAAACGTATGAACGGGGAATTCGTATCTTGTCACCGATGCTGCTCTGTGTTCGTGATTAAATGAATTATCTCTGAATGACCACTTCTGCTAAATCTACATTAGCGGCATCACATGGATAGTGTCGAAATGTGTAAACAGTTGTAACACTATGGGATTAGCAGGATGTGAGTTAGTTCACAGTGTTAATAAAATCCTTCTGTGAATTTATCATGCACATGCTCTTAGCACCTATGTAATGGCTGACTTTAAAATTACGTCTTTCTTAGTCTCTTACTGCCTAATGGATTATGCATTCATCATATTCAGAACATCTAAACGTTGAAATCCCAGAAATATATGTTGCAAAAGTATGTATTTTTGCAATATCTTTGTTATCCTAACAATTTGTGCGTGTGCGCGCATGTGTGTGTGTATGTATGTGTGTGTGTGTGTGTGTGTGTGTGTGTGTGTGTGTGTGTGTGTGAGACAGTTTCAAACACAAGGGCTCTTTCAGTATGTAAAAAAACAAAGACAAATGTTTATCTCATTGCTGTTGTAACCTAGCCTCAACTGAAATGTCGTCGAGCAGATTTATGAAACAACGTATTCCAGCACCTCCGTGTTATCTTTCTTTGGGGAATCAAAGAGTAAATGATTTCCTATTTCTCTAATATTAAAACAATTTCATAGAGACATGACTGCTATTTCTAGCATACACAGCTACCTTGACAATACAGTTCTATTCATGAAAAGATGTGTATGCTATATATATATATATATATATATATATATATATATATATATATATATATATATATATATATATATATGTGTGTGTGTGTGTGTGTGTGTGTACGTGTGTATTTATCTGTAATTATATTTAGACAAACATCATTGCATGAAAAGAAGGATAACATGCCTGATCATGATGATCCTGCTTTTTGGTTACATCTGGGAATTAACAGCCGTGTCCTGCCCTACCACTCATATGATGGGCACTGCTCTAGTGTACATAAATCGTCATTCTTAAGACATAAATCATTGATAAAATACGATATGTTGAAGCATCGATTAGTTTTACTTGTATTTCTGAAACGGCTAAAAGGCTAACTGCACTTGAAAATGTGTTTATCAGAAAATCATTGTTCTTGGTGATCAAATCTCATCAAAGAGAAATGTTGTACGGGAATAGATTATTGATCATTTGGTTTTGGCTAGCATTTTCAGTGCCAAAAACAATCTAAGTAAGTGGTCATGCAAACCCTATTGTATTTTCTACATATGAAAATAAATTCACTTAGTGTTGGTCTGACCTTACATCGGCAATAGGTTTCTATGCTGTTGCTGTTAAATCTTATGCAGCAAATTTACTATATTGATGTCGTGGGTTCAGACAATAATTTCTTAAAATAAAGATGAGGTCAAAATCAAAAGTATCTTTGGAAGTTAAAACTTCAAATAATAATTATGGTGTCTTTTGGATTCCGTTCAAAATCTCTATACTGGTGACGAGGGGAAAATTACATGCAGCTACTGTCAAGCTTTTCCAATGGAATTTTAAATGCGAGATGAAATAAAACTACATTATGACTCCAGGTTGCCTGCTCATTATCCTTTACACTATATCACCTGCCAGGCTTGATAATGATATATTTAAGAGAAAGGGAATTATAACAGTGAAGCATCCAACTAACAATGATATTTTCCTTGCTCTGGCACTGAGCCACAAATACATTGGTGAGGTGTAAATTCGATTACACATAGTGTTTTAGAGTGTATTTCCATCTTCATAATTTGAGGTGCAGCAAATTCCTTTTGCTATACATGTAATGAATATTCAGGTGTTGAAGCAGTGGAAAAGAACATTTCAAAATGGAAAATAAGTGAGTCGATACCTTTCAGCATGTAAAATTACCGGATAAATTAATCCTTATTTTAAAGATCCGTATCGATTATTTTACTTTCAATGATAAATCTGCGCCTGAGTGTAGTCCACAACCCAGCTTTGCATCTTAGTTTCATAAAATACGTGTCTTTTAAGGCAAACTTCCTTAGTGTTTACTTCATGCAAAGTTTCTCATTCTTACTTTCACGTTACTTGTGTATATACTGTTAGTCGTATCTGACATAGTATTGTGTTCATTTATACGCACTTCCACATATTAAATATTTTTAAAAGGATCTTTTTTTAAATTAAAAAAACATTTTTTAACATATTTGTCTTTTGAGAAAATAGGAGAAAGGCTTATATTTAGCATTTTTTTTTTGTCTTGGGGTCCATACAAATATGTGGGAAGCATGAATTGAAGTTGAACCAATCATTTATATTTACCCCTATAAATTGATGGCATTCTGCCAAAATACGAATCAATACATATATTCAATTTTGTTTTTAATTATGAAATAAGGTAGAATATATAACAATTTCAGTTGAAAAACATTCTGTTAGTTGATAAATTATTATTGAAAAATAAAAACTGAAGTAATAAACAGAGACAATAAAAAACGTAACTGTAAATGAAGTGAAAATAAAATGGATGTACTTAGAACAATATATTAAAAGATTCGATACTTCTAAATTTGATATAATATTTCAATAAATAACAATGATTAGATTTTCTCTGAGATAAGAGGCTTCTAGACGATAGTTTTAGTAAACAAACAGTACATTATGGTTTTCATGTTCTACGTAGAGACTCGGAATAGCTGAAGATAATTAAAATTCTAAAAATTGATTATGGAATATAAGGTATTCGAAAACAAACGGAACTCGATTAAAAGTATAATAAATAACGCTAGATACACTGTAGTGAATAATAAATTCCTACAAGCATAAATATTGGTATTTTACATTATTGTTTTGATATTGTATTCGATAGCAAGCTGGGAGGCGGATGGCCTTAATTCAGGTTTTCAACATGCTTTGTGTTGAATGTATTTTACGTTCAGACGTTGTTGTTCACCTAGATCAGTGGTATCCAATTTCTTTGGCTCAGAGTCCCTGTTCACTATATACCATTTCACACCCAATCCTTTCACAAAAAGATAAAATTAAAAAATAGTTTTATCATACTGAATGTTGGTGATTTTATGCCAGTGATAGTGATGGATTCAAGTATTATATACATACATGTGCATGTGTATATGTATATGTCTTTTATATATCTTGTATGTATATGTCGCTTATCTTTCATTTTCCATAGTCAATAGACTGCGGTCATGCTGGGTCATCACCTGAAATCTTTTTCGACGAATGAATACACACCAATATTTCATTTTGTTGTCTGATAATTATTCTATCGGCTCTTTTACTACACATCTAAGCTAGTGGGACGTAAACGCACTGACACCGGCTGTCAAGCGACTGTGGAGGACAAACACACATACTAAGACACGCATACACTCACATGTACGTGCGTACATACACACGCACAGGAACATACGCACACTTGCGCGCACACACACACATATATGCCACGGGATTCTTTCAGTATTCGTTTACCAGATCCATTTTTTATGGCTTGGTAACCCCACCGAAGGCTATAGAAGACTGGGACTGCATTCCGAACCATGCGATTGAGAACCAAACTTCTGACCACACACGCACTCCTGCGCCTACACACAAACACAAACAGACACGCACGCACAAAACACACAAACACGCACATATATATACTTTTAAGTATATTTATGCAGTAACACACACACACTAGCACACACCGACTACATATTTCGGCAAAATATGCGAGGAATTTATTGTATTTTATCCCTGAATTATAATTGTATAACCTCATAACCTCATTCAGTATTCTTCCTCCCAATAACAAACGCAATTAGTTGTTCATATTCCCTTTTATTTTAATCGTTTAAAACTTATTTTATTTTAATTCTAAAACTCACTTTCATATACGCTATTCATTCAATTATAAATGTATCTTAATAAATAAGCCATTAGATACCATCGAATTATCCATTCATAATATTCTGTATTTCAACGTATTTAATCGTCTAATAAAATACTCACTTCATGACTTAGAAATAACCATGATAATTTAAATGAATTCTTTGACTATTTCATTATTCAACTCTGATTTCCCTTAGAATGAAGAAATACTCGAAAGAAAAGTAAATAAAAGAAAAGGTATCTATTCCCCTTCAACTTCTATTTAATTACATGCATTAATATATTCATTAATGTCTAATTAACGATGTGTGAAAAGTGGTAGGCTCTTCAATAGCGGAATAGTGGAATAATTGAAAGTAATTTTTTCTCCGTTTGCAGAGCTAGAACAGGACACATAATAGAAGAGTCGAGGATTTATATAAATAGATCTGTGCACCACAGCCGAAGCCTATCTTACTAAAAGAGAATTTTAAACACAAATAAGGATAAGATATTTAGGACTTCTTTTCAAGGATATGAGTTCAAGTCGCACCGCAGTTGAATATAGCCTGCAGAAGAATATTGAGACAGAAGAATATAGACACACATCATTGAACTATGATAGATACATTCAGGGTTTTCAGAAAATTGCATATCATAAAGGTTTGTCAACATTTTATGTTTATAATTACTGCACCTGCTCAAGCAAGGGTCAACCGTCTGTGTCTTTGTATTATAGATGTGTAAAGAAGTGACATGAATGTATATGCATGCATGAATGAATATACGTACAAGAATTCCTACATGTAAATATCATACCAAGTTCATTATTGCAGGAAATGAAGCTTGCAAATCATTAGGATTTCATTTTCTTTTATTCATGCAATTTTTTAAAATTATTCAGATGAGGCAGATCAAACAAACATGCACATGCACTCGCGATGGACACTCCCGTCGAAGACGACGTATGGATTTTAAGCTTCTGCCGAAAGACCTACGCGAAGGATTGGTTTAAAGTAATCGAATCTATGTGGTATGCATTAGCTCACACCTTTAATCAAATGGAAGTTGCCTGAACAGGGACACAAAATACCACGGGTCAGGTGCCGAAGAGATCGCAGAGCAGCGTAAGATAAAGTGTTTGCTCAAGAATTCAATGCACCACTCACTGTAAGAATTGAAACGACGATCTTGCAATCGTCAGCGCAACACCGAAACCACAAGGAGATATCTATCTATCTATCTATATATATATATATATATATATATATATATATATATATATATATATATATATATATATCTATCTATCTATCTACACACATATTTATATATATATATATATATATATATATATATATATATATATATATATATATATATATATATATATATATATATGCGCATATGTGTGTGTGAGTGTGTATGTGTGTGTTTGTGTAAACAGAGTTAGTGGTTATAATAACCGACTAAAGGATGAAATATCCGTGTATACTCACTCAGCAACAGTCTAAACCCTGCAACCATGCAAGGCGGTATAACTTCGCATGTCAGATGGAAGCAATTTTTGAGGCAAATGACAACCTCATTTTGTTAATGAGTGACGAAGCTAATTCTCATCGCAATTGCATGATGAAGAATCAGCAGAACTGTCGTTACTGGGGTCTTGAAAATCAGACAGAACTGTACAAAATACCATTGCAATGCTGGAGAGAGTGTAGGCCATCTTTCAAGAACGCCTTCATAAATTCAGCAATGAAAACGGACACCACATGATGGATGTTGTTTTCCATACTTTATTTTTAAGTTTTTAAAATGTTAATTCAATACGGTCATTAAAATTGTTTTGCAGCTAAAATTAATGAAGCTGCTGGTGAGAATGTGCTGTATATTGAGAAGAATCAATGCTTCAAAGTACCACCCACTGCTGGTTTTCTCGCTTCAAAAACGGGAATTTTGACCTCAAGGACAATCACACACCAGTCGACCAAATGAGTTCGATGAAGAGCGATTGAATCAACGTCTCCACGAAAATCCCCGTAAAACGACCATAGAATTGCCGGAACAGATGGATCGGGTGAACCACCTTCACTCAATGGACAAGGTTCAGAATCTCAGTGCTTGGGTGCCACACACTTTGTGCGAAAAGAGCAAAAATCAACACTCCACAATCACCGCCGATTTTCTCGCCCCACATCGGTCGATGCATGGTCAAAAACAACGTTTTCTTTATCACATTGTCACTAGCGATGAAAAATAATGGCTTTACGTCAATATGAAGCAGCGAAAAGAATAGCTCAGCCCCGACAGAAAAGAGACTCCGCGAGCAAAACAAGACCTTCATCTTCGAAAGACCATGTTGTGCGAATGGTGGGACTGGGAAGGCAGAATTCGTTAAGAACTGCTGGAGCGCCACCAAATATTCTTTGCGGAGCCCTATGTTCAACAACTGCACCAACGCAACGAAATACTCGAGCAAGAAAGACCGGATAGGCGAAACGACGTTCTTCTGCAACAAGACGACGCCCATCCTCACATCGTCAATATGACCAAAGCTGCGATTCTTTTCTTTCCTACTCTAGGCAGAAAGCCCGAATTTTTTTTGTGAGGGAGCCAGTCGATTAGATCGACCCCAGTACGGAAATACAACTTAATTTATCGACCCCGAAAGGATGAAAGGCAATGTTGAAATCAGCGGAATTTCAACTCAGGGCATAAAGACGTGCTAACGTTTATGCTAATACATATTCAAATTCAAATAATTTCAATATGTATATATATATATATATATATATATGTGTGTGTGTGTGTGTGTGTGTGTGTGTGTGTGTGTGTGTGTACATATATATACCCACTGCTAATATGTTTGTGTGTGTATGTGTGTGTCTGTGTGTGTGTATGTGTGTGTATGTGTGTGTATGTGTGTGTGTGTCTGTGTGTGAGTGCTCAGCCAGTGATGAACTATTGTCATATTGCCTTAAATTTACAAGGTGATAAAGTGTTGGAATAGAAGTCTGCTAGACAATTCTCTATCAGGAAGATACCTATTCCTAATGTTCTTAAATATGAGTTTAAATTCTACCTTCATCCTTATATATTGCTTTGTTACAGAAGGGTCTAAATATGTATAACAATAATTTCTTTATGTTATCGCCGTTAACTTCAGACAGTCGAGACTATAGATCACATCTGTAATGCAGTGAAGGATATCCTTAAACAATATGTTATTGACTATATAATTATGGACACATAATAAATATTTTGAACCTGTATCAATTTCCTAAAGTTAAAAAACAAGCAAAACAAAATAATACTACTACTACTACTAATAATAATAATAATAGGCTTAAACTTAAATGCTTTCCAGCCCTCTGAACCACAGGAAATATTCATGAATCTAACAAAACTATTCATTGTTTATTCCGTATTCCTTCCTTTTTATGAAAAGCATCTTCCTATATTATCATTTAAATTGTGTATGAGCTGTTTTGGTTATACATTTACATGACTGAAACTTAACTAGACATATGATATCTCAATTCTTTGATAATTTGATAGAACACAACGTGAAGTATCGCAAAGCTTGCCTATGAAATATTTAGGACAAGTCCTTGACTATATTGCTTGCGGCCTACAATTTAAAGAGCTACATACTCACATACACATACACAAACTCAGCAACGCACAGACGCATCCACCTCAAACCCCGTAAACCCACAACCCCCACACTCCATACAAATACACACACAAATAAACACACACACACACACACACACATATATATATATATATATATATATATATATATATATATATATATATATATATACATAAAATATATGCATGTATATATTATATGTAGTATATGTATGTGTGTTTTAGAACAAATATCATAAGACTATCTATGTCTTTGTTTTCATCTTGTATTTTATAGCAAGTCGATATTAGTTCCTTCGAATTAATAATCATAGTCATATTCATTATTTCTTTTCCACATTAGTTCATGAGATATATAGTTTTAAGTAGAATTCTATGCTAACGCATTTGATACCGTTGCAAAATATATTCTCCAATCCTTATATTTCCTCATAAACCTGCATTAAATCTAGCATACGTTATCTATATAATCTCGATTTATTTGACATTGTGCATTTATTTCTCTTACGGCTAGCATCTATTCACACTTAACGCCGCCTCTCTTAATTTATTCATCTCATGTGTTCGGGAAATACATTAGTTTTTTTTCTTAATATGACATAGGACCATTCACTTATCTCAAACATACTTCCATTATTCACCACCAATATAAGAAATAATTATTTATAAAATTTTAGTCCAGCACCACACATTCTTGCGTCCACCATGTAATGGATGTTTTAAGAGATTACTCCCGGGTATAGTATGATATCCTTCACATATATAGTTGTCGTTGTTGTTGTTATTGCTAAACTGAGTGTTTGTTTGTTGAAATATATCATATATGTTGGGAGTGGTGTACAGGTGGCATTGCGAAAGACGTATACCAGTTAAAGCAAACAGATACGATAGGCAAAGACAGAAATTCCATAAAATTGTGATTGTTGTAATTGGAGCAGCAGCAGTAGCTACATAGCTATGGTTTTGGTATTACTACCAGCATTGTCATTAGTACCGCCAAACACAGACGGTGCAGTAATTGAAGCTTTCTGCAAAGGAAGCAGAATAATACTCCCACTACCACTTCCACATTCAAAACAGTTGTAGCAGTAGGAATAGTTGGATACATATAGAAACAATATGAACACGGGATTGTGCGAAGAAAGCAACAAATAATGTGCAAATCTAAGAACGAAAAGATAGTTGAAGTAAGTCCAAGTATGATCTTCTGAAATAAGTAAGAATTACAAATATCAAATCAACTGAAAGATGAATGAAACATGAAGAAAATTGGAAGTTAAGAAAGAAGGTATGAATTGAGAGAACGAAAGAGAGAAGTAGCTGAAGAATGTGGCACAGCACGATGCCTGACAACAGAAAGAATACGACATAGAAAGAAGGAAGGAATTTGTGTGTTGGGGACGAATAAAATTACAAATAAATAAAATGCACGAAATAAAATAAAATGAACGAAAACATGCGAAAAGTTTCCTGCGTGTGAGTGTGTGTTTATTTGCACAAATAATCTAGGGAAAAATATGAGCTAAAGACGAATGAATTGCTTTAAGTTACAATAAAATACACAGCAGAGTAATACAAGGAAAGATGGATGTAATGATGAATGGGATTAAGAATAATGGAAGGAATGAAGAAATATTATCACAGACAAGGAGAGAAGAATAGGAGAGAATCAATGATGGATAAAATGAAAAACAATCTCTGAATGACGTGTCAAAAACAAATGAAGACAAAATGGAAAAAGTAGGAATACATAAATGAAATGAATGACGAAGGAATAAATACATGAAGCCTTCACCGATAAGAGAAGGAACATTATTGTGGAAGTTCATGGTTTTCGACATATGTAGTGAAACTACGAATATACTCATAGAAAATATACCCTGATTGTATATATATTTCATGAATGATTAGCAATGTTCTACTCCCATTGATTTTCATCTATGAAAGTGTGTGGCAACTATAGATTTGCACCATCGACATTGTTACTAGTGTCATCGAGATGGCTACCACCAAGATGTAGAGTTCATTTCCAGGAATCATTTGCTTTGGACCTGTACTTTATTTATCAACACTGAAATGATTAAAAGGAAACTGACGACAGTAGCACTTGAGCTGAGGGCACAGACATCCGAAATAAATATGTCCCGTCATTGTACCCAACATGAATACGAGCTTAAATGTTGTGTAGTAAATCATGCTTGACTATATTTTGTCATGACTAGTTATTGCTATCCGAGAAGGAAACAATCTCTATTTCTGTAAAGTGAATTGTAGAACGGTATCTGCTTGATAATGGTTTCCTTATTTAATAACAACGATTTCTTTATTGAGATCTGCTAGATAATGAGATAAGATAAAAATAACTCGTTGGTATTAGAACCGATGTTTGAGATTTAATAATTTGTCACTTCACATAATAAAGGATCCGAAAACAATTGATTCTAGACATTATTCCATTTCCAGTTCATCATCGTATGAAATCTTTCTTAAGTCATCATTATTCCTCAAGTCCTGACCCATTTTCAACAGTGGACGACATATTTAAGATTATTTGTATAAAATATTTCATTTACTTTAACTATTTATTTTAGGATCGTTTAGCAAATGTTTGCATAAGTCTGGTGTAAGCAGTCGTGAATGTAACTGTGATCTGGGAACAAATAAGGGCGAAAGCTGTTTGATATGTACCAACAATCTTACATTTCTTAGGAGAATGAACATGAAAATGTGAACTTTATGCATTTCCTAAAATTGGGAATCTTCTGATTAAGACAAGTTGAAAGATTTATTTATAGATTAGTAATATAGATCAGTAATATAAATCGTATAAAAGACTCATTAAAATATACATGAAAAATACAGCTGTCACTTATTTTCCGAAGAGTTTGTTCAATCGATCAGTTTGTTCAATCGATCAGTATATAACTGGTATTAGTCATATAAGTACCTTCAGGAATAATGATAATTGCAATTCCAATGAGAATCGATCTCAGTAATTAGAGGGACGAAAAGAAATAATGTTCGCATTTATTCCAATGTTATAGAAATCATTCCACTTCACAACATGTAGTTTAACTGAAGGTATTTTGTCCGATGTCCTACAGCTTTTGATATCCACCTCCCACTTCATTCAATAATGAAACATATTTATTTCTATGCTTGATTTGCTGTATTTCCCACCAAACTTCCAATTTGCATCCCATTGTCTTCTCTGTCTATGGAACGAAGATTCAATAAGCAGATTTCAAGCTGTAACAATGTAGCTTTATAACACACAGATCAATAAAATCATTGCTAATTTACATAACGATTCAGAGAAAGAGAACGGCCGTTCAGAAGAAAAAAGAAGAATCAGACAATATGCTTCATACTATTTAATTTCACGATTCAAGTTCTTAAGCTCAAATCCCAACATTCATTAATGATTCCTATTTTATCGATCCCTTGAGAGAATATATAATACGGACTATTGCTACTTCTAAGTCGTGGTAATCGAATGCACCCTTTTGGCACTTATAAACAAGATATTGTGTTTAAGAAACAAAATTATTATTAGCGTAAATTCTTTGTGGCAGCAGTTGAATGGCTGAGAGTAGAGAGTGCAGTAAGAGGTTAATACACTAATGTTTATTGGAATTCATTTAGTTCTTTCATGTTTTATGTATCTGTATTACAATCGCTGTAGAAACGTTGAAATTTATTGGAAGACTGATTCTTATACACAATCCGTGAATAATATACGTTTTGATGAAGATATACGAATTAAGTGTTGGAGTTTTGTGGAATCGGTAGGTTGATTTACGATATATTATTACTCTTATATGTATATTTTAAGGAAGCTATCTGTTCTTCTCGATCATGTATAATAATCGCTGTAACTCAGTAAGATAGAAAATTATTATGGTGGTATACCTAAAAGAGGAATGTACTCCACCAGAAGAATTTCCCACTCCAAGTATGTTCTTTAGTTGTACTGCTAAACTATGTCCGCAATGAAGCCCCAATAAAAATCACAAAAAACAACGTAATTACAAAACGCTTGCATTTTACAAAGACGAATGTAATATAATGCAACTTACACACACACATATATATATATATATATATATATATATATATATATATATATATATATATATATATATATATATATACACACACAAATATATACATATATATATAAATATATATATATATGTATGTATATGTATCTATATGTGCGTGTGTGTGTGTTTGTGTGTGTCAAGTCCAGCCTGCAATTCAATAGTATCACAAGAACAGAAAGAACTGCTCTTTATTAGTTCTCATTGCCTTAAAACCGGGAACGATGAAGTGGAAATATTCATGAATCTTCAAGATTTTAACGAAAGTTGAAAACTTTCGACATTTGATACATCTTCAAAGTCGTAATTTTTAATTTTCTTTTCTTTGTTTTTGATTAGCTTTAGCTCACCTTTCATGAAGCATATGTTGAGATACTGTATCTATACTTTATCTTAATGGTTCTTCATTTTCTAAGATAATTAATTGTGGGAAGAATGAGGTTGCAATTTTCGCATCCCGCTTATACATACACACATATACATATACATACATGTATACCTATCTACCTACACGCACACATATACATATAAACATGCATGGATGTGTGTGTCTCTGTGTGTTTGTATGTCTCTGAGCTTGCATCTATATATATATATATATATAATGTTATTAATAAAATTTATAAGGAGTATCTTTTCCCTTCACCAAAGTGGATGGAGCTTTGGTCAGGAAGATTTGATGTCATCAGAGGTATCTAAGTATCAGTAGGTGTATCAACTTTCAACCGTAACACCTTCTCCTGACTGGTTAGCAGAGTTGGCAAATTCAGCGCTCATCATTTCCTCCGGCTTCCCAGCATAGCTCCACTTCCTCTCATTCGTTCTCTTCCTCTCATACCTATAGCTGCAAACATTTTCATTACCTACCAGTCAGGGAACACCCTACACAAAACGACCGCTGGGAAAAGCCATAACTTCCTTTCCTTATCCCTGCAATCCCACAGAAGGCTTTCCTAGTTGGCATGCTTAATTCATAGGGTTTATTACACCCTCTTTCCATCGGACTCTAAGCTCAATGATGATTATTTTCTTTCCATTTTCAGACCAAGAAACTACGTCTGGACTCAGGGTTGTATGCACGACATTTGAAACTACAGACTGTATTTCAGGTCCACTTTCATATCCCATGATTGGGCCCCATGTGTGTTCTTAAATTGTAGGAATTTATTGAGCCTTTCTTGATTCATATCTGGTGCAATTGTTGCAAGCAACTTGTTATTGTTGCACCCTGACAAGATGTGTGCCAGGGTACATCTTTCTCCATAAAATCTACATAGATGGTGCTCTTTCAAATCCCTTTTTCGCATACTTATTGATATTGGGACTCTAGGCGAAAAACAAAAAAAGATTGCATTTTCGAGAACTTTTGATGTTATACAACTGAAGCAATACGGCAAGAGCTTAAAGATGTTGCTGCTGTTGAAGCTGTTGGTCGTTGTTTAATCCTAATTCAGGTCTAATGAAGTATTCATCATCATAACATTGTATGTTCAGTCAATGTCACTAGCACTTCGAATCCACCACTCTATTCTATAAAGTATCGATAAAATTTTAATCTTTCCGAAATTAAAAGACAAAGATTATGTATAAGCGTGTGCATATATGCATACGCACACACGCACAGGCACACACATACATACATATATATATATACATATACATACACACACAGTACAATGTAGATAGGAGGTTGAAGATATTTTAAGTAATGTATTTTTGTGGAGCCAATAGCCAGAAGGTATGCTGATGTTTCTATTGAAATAAATCTTATAATTATTAAGGTGAGACAAATTAGACACGCTGTAAAATTGATTTCTTTAAGCTGACTGACAAATCTTTATAGTTAACTGGAAATATTTTACTTCAATATTGATTTACTTTTATACAATACGGCTGTTAGAAGGAAGTTGTATGTAGTCGAAGACTTCCACATCGATATTGTACAGATACTTATAAACGCCTACGGTGGGTCAATAGGATATTTATCATCCCCATTGAAGAATTCACTTCTGCGGGAGGAACAAATTTCGAATTACCGAAATTGTTGAGTAGCAAGTTATGCACGCATTATTTTATTTCATTTTGATATTTTATAATACCAGTTGTAATACTCCAGACGACTACACTGAGTATTATCCTACAACCGAGTGTGAAATGGATAAATACTAGATATTTTACGTATAGCGAAATGAATACATACATATACATATATATGCATATATATATATATATATATATATATATATATATATATATATATATATATATATATATATATATATATATATATATATATATATATATATATATATATATATATATATATATATATATATATATATATATATATATATATATATATATATATATATATATATATATATATATATATGCAGTTATTTATCTACACAGATATATATGTTTGTGCATATATATATATATATATATATATATATATATATATATATATATATATATATATATATATATATATATATATATATATATATATATATATATATATATATATATATATATATATATATATATATATATATGTATATATATATATATATATGTATATATATATATATATATATATATATATATATATATATATATATATATATATATATAAATATATAATATATATATATATATATATATATATGTATATATATATATATATATATATATATATATATATATATATATATATATATATATATATATATATATATATATATATATATATATATATATATATATATATATATATATATATATATATATATATATTTATATATATATATATTTATATATATATATATATATATATATATATATATATACAAGTATACAAAAATATGCATATATATATATGAATATAAAATATAAATATGTTTTTCCGTGCATATGTAGAATGTTGATTGATTCAGATATATATTTTTTTATTAGAGGAATATCATCATTAACAACCTACATGAAAGAAAAGCAAGCTAACGGCCTATAAATACATAAAGAGTACGAAATGCAATAGTATGTCGGCCATTAGAAACACCGCTATCAATAGTAAGTAAAAAAAAAGAAGCAACAACAACTAAAATAATAAGACACGCATCATCCATAACTCTACACAGAATTATTTTCATAAAACCTAATGACCGAACATTTTAAATTCTAGGTCGCATTGTGTTTCCTAAACACAGTTGTTTACATCTACTTTCTGTGGTTTTTAGGAAAAGAAGTTAAATTGTTTTTATGCGTATTTTTTCATAAACAGTGATGAAGCCAATATAATCCACATAGTAAAGTATGTGATTACATAGATATAATTTATACCGACACACCTACTGTATAAATATGTATGTGTCCATGAAAGTATACACACACACACACACACACACACACGTATGTGTGTGCTTGTGAATGTGTATGTTTGCGCACGTGCATGAAGTTCGTCTCTGTATCTTTTATTTACTTTCGTATGACTTTGCTGATACAAGCATGCTCACAGACGCATAAGCATGATCATAGACATTCTTAATATATATACATTCATGAATACGTACACATATACGTGGTGGTTGTTTACCATGCAGAGTTTGACCAATTCCTGTATCTACACCTTAGCACCATTACGGCATCTGATGTGGTTTCTTATACCAGACCATGTTTCCGAAAAAATACCCACATAGATTGCACCTCCGAGTTTGACCACCAACAGCTGCAGAAAAGTTATGCTCTTTGTGGATCTTGAAATGTCTCTTGAGGCCTCCGTTGGATTTGCAAATCTGGCATACACTGCATTCAAAGGTGTTCACAGACACATAGGCAGACTAGTCGCTGGAGGTTCGTTTTCCATGCCTTCGCAGATGAGATTTGAGGCCAGCAAAAGGCAGGCATGGTCTGTCACAGACTGTGCACACAAAAAGGTCATTGTCGTTCACCTTCTCGATCGTTAAATTCTTCCTTAGATCTCTTTTGAGTCTTACTTGTGTTATCCAGGCCTCTTCAAATGCTTTCACTCCACTCGACACTTTTGTTCGCTATACAACTCGATCCGAATCAAGGGTTTCTATATCTTCTGGAACCATTCCCAGTGACTTCATAGTAGTCCTTATGCCATCCTTAAACCTTTTTTGAGGGGAGGAGGTTTACGTCAATACCGTTTCCCGTCTGCAAGCTCTCCATAAAACAGCGTTCACTTGCCATTCGAACAATATTCCAACACCATCTCAATTGTTTCCTCAAAATCATAGATTTAATTGAGCTGATGCCTGCAGATACAAGGAGATCTGCGTTTGGAGTAAAAGAACTCCATTTAATTTTTTAAATGCCATGAAGGCATTTTTATTGGAATTGTTCTAACAATTTAAAATGCTTTTCATAACAAATCCAAGTTTCACAGGAATACAACAGGGATGGTAAGACAAATGATTTGTAAACAGCTAGCTTTGTATTCTTATTTATATATCGCTTGCACGAAACACGTGACTCCTAGCCACCAAATGCTTTTGCTGCCCTTTGAATTCGCAGCTGTAGTTCTGTATCAAGATTTTCATAATTTTGAACAGAACATCCAAGGTAGACAACCGAATTGACAATCTGAAGTAACTTGTTCCTTAACAAAAGTTTTAGGCGGTTATAAACATCACCACACGAAGATTGATGCATTACAACTGTTTTTTTTTTTAAGTTGATGGCCAAGCCAAAATCATCACAAGCCGTGTCAAGTACAGATACAAAAGATTGAAGGCCTGTTTCAGAATGACTGAGAAAATCGCAATCGTCAGCGTACAAAAGTTCCCTAATGAGTGAAGTAAAAATCTTCGTTTTGAATTTCAGTCTGATCAGATTAAAAACATTCCCTGTTGTTCGATATTTTATGCAAATACACTTCGCAATAATTGAAAAGCATGTTACAGCACAACAGCAAAATATGTTGCAAAGAAGGTGGGTGCATCAAGGTCTCTTTGCTTTACCCCATTTTCCAGAGCAAAATATTCAGAGAGCCTACCACTAAAATTAACTCTAGTTTCCATATCTTGATGCAAAGACCTGGTCATGTTTACACATTTTTCTGGGCAACCTATATTCTTTAGAATTAGCCACAGTGCATTTCGATAAACTGTATTGAATGCTTTGCTCAAGTAAACAAAGCAATGGTATAGGGCAAGATTCTGTTCAATGTACTTTTCTTTCTTGTAATTATCTGACAGTAAATACACAATCAGATGTTTATATGATTTCCCTGGTGGAAAGAAAACCACACCGAGACTGAGAAACTATATTTGGAACTATAAAGGTATTTAAACGTTCTAACAAAATGCGAGCAGGTTCTTTTCCAACCACAGACAAAAGCGGAATCCCACGAAAATTACTACACAGACCTTTTGGCTCCGATTTATACAAGGAGACTAAAATGGCATCAATCTAGTTTTGAGGCACTCTCTCAGTTCTCCAACAGTGACAAATTAATATATTTAAGAGTTCAAACATTTTGTCACCCCATATTTCAAGACTTTTGCACAGATTCTATCAGACCCTGGACACTTATTGTTATTCAGCTTATTCACAGCTCAATAGATGTCATTTAGAGTTGGTTCAAATGCAATCACTTCTATAACTGGAAGGTGTTCAATTTTTCCATCGTCCTCATGTCAACGGATGATGGTCTATTCAAAAGTCCGGAAAAATATTCTACCCAACGCTTATGAATAGAAGCGGTATCAGTCAGAAGAAAACGTCCATTTGCTGTTCTCATTGAAGCTATTGCAGAAGATGTTTGGCCATATACCGCCTTAAAATAAGGCGGTACATGCATATTGTGCCCATTTTGCTCTATCATTCCACCATTCCTGTTTTATTTTCGTTAGAACAGTCTGCACTTTCCTTTTCAGCTTTCTGTAAGCTCCGTTTGAGAAGGGGTTCTAGGACTGAGAAAGAAGTCAAGGCTAAACTAAAGATAAACAACACAATCAAGTATTAAATATTTATAACTTTAAAACAATTAAACTCCCGGTGAACTTAATGACCAGAGTAAAAAATATGTCTTGATGTCATATCCTGTTATTGAAACCAGATAATTGTCCTAAAGTTAGTGTAAATACTAAATACAAATACAATAATATGAAAGCATATAATTTCTCTGCAAATTGTTTATTTAAGAAACACTTTAACGAAGATGACCTAAATTCTGAAGAACGTACATGCGTATACTTCAAGACACAATGTCATATATTTTCTAGATTCGTATTTTTGCTAAACTACGAAAACTGTCAGACCTATCACAAAGTTATGAATTCAGCGATTTTCAATTCACTCACATCTCTGACTAACATCCCTAACTTTGTCCATCTATTTATCAATTTATCTATCTCTATAGATATAGTTAAAGTGTCCATATATATATATATATATATGTATATATATATATATACATCTGTATTATGTATGCATGCATGTATGTATATATGTATTATGAACTCGTAATGTATCTTTCTCTCTCTCTCTCTCTATCTATCTATCTGTCTGTCTCTCTCTCTATCTCTGTGTCTCTGTCTGTCTGTCTGTCTCTGTCTCTATCTCTCCCTCTCTCTCTCTCTCTCTCTCTCTCTCTATATATATATATATATATATATATATATATATATATATATATATATATATATATAAGCATATACACATACATACGTATACATCTTTATGTGTATAAAAACACAAATGAACATATGCATATATATGTGTGTTGGGGGGGGGGGTCTATGCATTTATGTATGTATGTATGTATATGCATGCATTTATCATTGCATACGGGGTTGAATATTAATGTTTGAAAGTGTTGGCGACTGTAAGGAAATTAAAGTAACAGATGAGAGTTAAATATTAGATGCTGAATAATATAGTAGTTTTTATCACTTTAATTTTGTCACAACTCTGCACTAGTAACGTAGAAGTATGTTCAATTACTCTTCAGGCATAGAAGTACCATACTTGATTTTCAGTTTACATTCATACGGACTATATATTTTTTTTTTATCTATTATCATTGTTATGAAGGACGACTATATTAAATGAGTGTGCTTGTTTTTTTATGTCTGTCAGAGTCAACTGTTCCCCAGATACACACGTTTTGATACATAATTCTATGGTTGTTGTTGTCTTTGGTAAATGCTGTTTATGTTTGACAATATTATCGTTTCCTTTCTGTTAGAAAAGATAGTATACATTATTTAACATTCTTTTTATCCTGCTGATATTGATTTGAAGGGGATTTTTACAAATATTCTAGGTTGTTAAGGGTCACTCAGAAACATCTCCGTCTGTCGTTACATTAGAATGTATTCCAGTATGGCATTTTCTGTGATCTTGTTTAAAAAAAGGGAAATGTAAAATATAATACCAGTGTAATTGTGTGCAAGAAATATGCTAAGGGCTGGTTTTAAAGAACTGTGATGTTAGACAATAGAGGAAGAAGGGAATTTTTCATTTTAATGAAAGGCGAAGTAAACTGCGTATAGTTTCGGACGTAGGAATAAATATTACAAGGACATTTTGTAAACATCGACATAACAAATTCATCAATAAAAGATGAGAAAAAAAAGAATACGAAGGATGATAAAGAATAATAGAGTACGACTTGAAATGTGAATGGAAACATTAAATCAAACAAAGTAAAGTGATGCGAAGAAAGGGCAATGAATAGAGGAGATAAGACATATATATATATATATATATATATATATATATATATATATATATATATATATATATATATAAGTGTACTTGGATAGGAGATTGGGATAGTGTAGTGTGAGTGTGTAACTATGTGTTAGAGTGAGAGCGAGAGAGAGAGACAGATAAATGGACAGAGAGAGGCCGTGGAAGAGATACAAATTGAGAGATTGAGAGAAATGCTTGTGTAGGTTGATAGTAAGAAAATGAGGAAAAGTACATTAGTGAAATATATTCACAGACTCTGACAAAACTCAACGAATCATATATAGATTAAGTAAAATATAGCGGGAGAGAGAAACAAAACGTCAATTGTATATGAATATATGATGGAGAGTTAGTGGGCTAGGAATGAATTTATACAATGACAGAGATAGAAGGATGAGAATGTATTGAAAATTATGGGACAGACAACTTGGACAAAAATGAGGGAAAATGAATGTATAACAGCGAGATGAATGTGAGTGAAAATAGTAGATGATGTATGTAATAGTAAGACTGACGCAGAATGAGGAACAATGTGATGGAGAATAGAATAGCTGTTGGGAAAAAGATACAAATATAAAGGAACGAGACAGAATGGATGAAGGAAAAATAGATAGAAAAGATGCAATAAATACGCAAAGAATAGAAGAGTGAGAATGAGTGAGCGAGTAAGGAAGGTAATTAAAGACGGAAAACTGTATTAGGGGTGATAAAACAAACTATATAATTTGGGAGATAGCAGAGATATAATGTGAAATTAAATGAAGATATAGAGAAAGAAAACCAACAGGAAGAAACAAAGAGATTGGAAGGTAGAGAACTACAGTAAAATCAAGCACGCGCGCGCGCACGCACACACACACACACACACACACACACACGCACACACACACACACACATATATATATATACAATGAATGAGATATATGAAAAATATGGAAGAAAATAGTTTTTTTTATAACTTATTAATATCGGGAGGCTAGTAACCCTGATGTTTCCAGATTTATCACACTGGGAAGGTCGATATAGCTGACGATATCTCTAGGTCAGCGTCAGCATTAAAAAAGACCTTAGACCATGACGATTTCCAGAAAATTACAATTTAAAAGACAGTGTTTATATGGAGAATTATTGTTTAATATGCTGCTTGATCTGGTTAGTGTGACACGGCAACAATGTGAGATGGGTGTTTCGGAATGGTTTGTGAGGAGGATACATGCAGCCGAGGTTGATCATACGACAATCGATTGTAGAATAAAGAGGGGAGCAAGCTATGGTTATAGATGTGAGGAAAAGTGAAGCTTTGCTAATCAAGTATGAATGTTTGTAATGGACAGTTTAAAAGACAAGTGATATCCGATGCGAATAGTGTGATATATACGTATATATAGAGGGTATCACAGAATGCAGAAAAACAAATAGAAGGAAAAGATGTATAGATGTAGTAGTAAGGAAACGTAGCATTTTGGAGAATTGGTAAAAGACAGAAGCTGAAACAGAAATATATATACACCTGTGGAAAGATTGTTTGTGAGAGAAAGAAGGAAAAAGAGGTAGGTCATTTGGTGAGCCCGATATATATATATATATATATATATATATATATATATATATATATATATATATATATATATATATATATATATATATATATATATATATATATATATATATATATATATATATATATATGTATATGTGTGTGCGCGTGCGTGTGAGTGAGTGTATATCAAAGATTGTTTGAGCTCGTTTAGTGGACAGGGATTTATATTTTCCTACGGAATGTGAAAATTCAATTCTCGATGAAATTATGATTTCTCAAAAATTATTTCACCTTACATTTAAGAGTTGCTAACATATCTTACTGTTAGAATGTTTTCTTTTCTATCTCAGGCATAAATACAACTTTCAGAACTTGTAGCTTCTCTTTTAATTCAGTACATCAGACTTTATCTGAATTTATTAAATATGTGCTGTATGTACACTTCAATTATTTCTCTTTCTTCATCTATACTATATATAAAAGAGAGATGTATGTGTAATCGCTTATCACGTGAAAACGGCTTCACTATTTACTTCCATACTTGCGATGCATGAATAATTTGACCTCAGATAAATCTTAGGCTCTTCATTTGATTTTTTTAATTAAAAATAAATAATATTGCTTTATATTTATGATTCACTTCTTTAAAAAGATTCCTCAATGTCAACTTCCGGTATTGACGTAACAACGGCTTACACACTTGTGATGCAATGTCAACTTCAGGTATTGCGCGCGCGCATACACACGTGTGTCTTTGTAAATATGTTTGTATACATTTATGTAGGTGTGTGCTTGTAACAGACTGAGTGTGAGTGAGTCAAGGGGTGTGTTGTCATCTGCATCCATCATTTTTGGATGTATGTGTGCGTGTGAGTGTGTGTGTGAGACAGAGTGAGAGCGGTGTGTATGTAGTATTTACTCTCTCTCTCTCTCTCATACACATGCACACACACACACTCACACACAAAGATGTATGCATATTTATGCATTTACGTATACATGACAACAAACCTCTCTCTCTCTCACTCTCTATCTCTCTCTCTCTGTCACACACACACAAACACACACGTCCATTTCATCTGATGTGTAATACTGTGTGTGTGTGTGCATGCGGGAGTGCGCGCGTGCGTGCGTGGGGGGTTCCACAATCGCCATTTATTTCAATTACTCTTGTGAGGATATTCACGTAAATCATTTCGTTCATTTAATCCGCATTTTAATTTTCGTAAAAGTTTCCAAGTACCATCATCATCATCATCATCATCGTCATCGTTTAACGTCCGCTTTCCATGCTAGCATGGGTTGGACGATTTGATTGAGGACTGGTGAAACCGGATGGCAACACCAGGCTCCAATCTAATTTGGCAGAGTTTCTACGGCTGGACGCCCTTCCTAACGCCAACCACTCAGAGAGTATAGTGGGTGCTTTTACGTGTCACCCGCACGAGGGCCAGTCAGGCGGTACTGGCAACGGCCACGCTCAAAATGCTGTATTTTATGTGCCACTCCCGAGCAACGCAGGGTGCCTCTGCTAGTATTTAATAATATACGAAAATTATCTTAAATAAAATTCTTCATTACATTTTACTTCTACATTTCTTTCAACTGATAAATCAGGTTTTAGAGATCTACGCTTCGATCATGGGACCTATTAAATGCTACACGTTTGTGTCAACCATATTATATGTAACTGTTATCTTACTTTTTCCCTTAGCATAGAAAGCAAATTTTCGGTAAACATTTTTTGAAACGTTCTTCGTTTACTTTGCGAACCATGGAGACCTATATTGGCTCGTCATCTGCTAGAACGATCAACCAACTTTCTCCCTAATCTCACTGATTCATCTCTCGAAAGCGATACGTAAGATAATGCAGTTCTGAGATCCATGGATATCGGAGAAAAAAGACTGTACTAATCTTCATCATAGTTTTGACTGTTCAGGAAAAAACTACAGATATGCAATACAAGGCAATAACATTTAGGACATATTTTCACTTTCTCCAACTAAGAGGAACATTACTGTTAACGTAGAATTATTTGTGTACGTCATTCAGTACATGATCGGTTAATTGAATTATCTAAATGCTTGACATTGGTCAACTTGAGTTATTTTCTCCGACTTTCTTTCTGTAAATAAGTCTTTAATATTTCGGCAGAGTGGTCTTGAATAAGATGTAGACAGTGCGGTACAGAGAGTAGGAGAAAGAGAGATGGAAGAGTGGGGGAGAGAAAAGGAAAAAGAGAGCAGACAGTGATAGAGTGCATATGTAAAAGAGAGCGGAGGAGGAGGAAAGAAGGAGAGAGAGAGAGTGTGTGTAAGAGAAAGCAGTGAAAGACTGTGTGTACATGTGTGCATGATGAGTGGGGGAGAGAGAATGGATATTGGAGAGGAGGTGATGACTATGGTAGTACGTTGGAAAGAGACATTCGCACGGAAAGCACATTAAGCAGTTAGACAGTGAGGGAGGTGGTCGTATAGACATAGAGATTCACTCACTGACAAACTCAGAGAGAGAGAGAGAGAGAGAGATAGACGGACAGATAGTAAGAAATCGTTATTAGTATGACAAATTAGTGGAATAAGAGCATTAAAAACATATCAGTAAATGAAATAAAACGAGAAGTAGACGTGACACGGAATTAAGATTTTAATCTACGCCAATCGTTGAGAAGGTTGTTAGGTCTTCGTTGCAGTTTAACTTCCTCAAAAAAAAAAAAGAAAAACAGACTGCTGATGGTGGTGGGGGACAAAGTAATGGGAGATGTGATGTAAGTGATAGTGATGGTTATAGTGGATTCGATGGTGGTAGTGATGAGGTTGGAGATAATGATCATCATCTTAATGATTCAGGCACTTGTTATTTATAATGGTGCGACTAGAGGCAGATGGAGGTTGGTATTGGTGAAAGTAGGGGTGTCGATGCTATGTAATTTAAATACGGGAATCACGTTGATGATGTTGATGATGGTGGTGGTATTGCTTATGGGGGACGAAAGTTTCTAAGTTGATTTGTTATTTAGATATGATGCCTGATAAGTAGGAAGAGCTGTGAATGTTCAATTTAAGACAATATTGGCGGTTACATATATATGTATGGATATATATGTATTTTGAATTACGGAAAAATTTGGATAAGTACTGTTTTCACTTTGCTAAAGATTTTCTACTATTTGAAAATAATATGTATTCTTGTTTTTATACTATTCATTTGGTTCTTTATAGATTATTTTAATAGATAACTTATTTAACACTATATTATTTAGGAGTTATAGTTTCATTTCAACATAATATTAGAACTTCGATTGGAATAGTGTTGATATATTTTCGATTATTTTTGATTAATATTATTTGATTAATTATTAATCTTTATAGTTTATAATATCGTTAAGGTTTTTTTTAAATCAAAACTTTGTATATATATATAAAGTTTAACCTTTTATTCTTAATAATTTTTTCTTTCCTAATTTTTTCATTCATAATTTTTTCCATTCATAATTTTTTCATTCATATTTTTTATTATTACGTTTGTAGAAATAAATAATCTTGTATTTTTCTATTATTCAATTGATCTTTAATCATAATTAAATAAACGTCTTTAGCTTTAAATAGTATAGCTTTAACTATTACACCGGTTAAATATGTACTAATTTTATCTTCATTATTATTTTAAACTTAAACTTCGTTCAACTTGTATTTAAAACAATGATAATTTAAAACAATGATAATTTAGGTAAGATGTTTTTTGTATATAATATACATGTTATTATTATGGATGAAGGGATGATTATTGAATGGTTATTATTTTGATATTATGATATTTTTTAAATAATTTTTCTATCTTTATATAATAAGTATATCATATTAATTCATTTGGTACTTATTGTTGGTTGAGATATATATCTAATTATTGTTCTACTTACGATCTGACGAGTAGCTATATTTTTGAATAGAACTTATTTTAGATAATTTCAATTGATTTTAATCGATTTAAATTTCTTTTCTATTTGAAAATTGGTTATGAAACACGTGTAATCTTTTTATTATATTTATCTTATGATATTTACTTTACTTTATATTATACTCATTTATTGTGCTTTTAATTATTAATTTTTCTATATGTGATAGTGGATTTTCATCGATGAGTTCTTGAAAATTGGTTATTTTCCCTAAAACTATATATATTTTATATATACTTTATCTATAAGGCTCAATTTAATTTTTTATAAATTGATTTTAATTGAGTTTTTTACCTGTAATTTTGGATTTTGTCCCTAATAATATTATTATATATATATATATATATATATATATATATATATATATATATATATATATATATATATATATATATATATATGTATATATACATACATACATACACACACACATATATGTATATATATATATATTAGGAAGAAAAATAGGACATCGTAGAAGATGCTAAAATAATTTTATCATGAAGAACATTTTAGTACCGGTTTCAGTCTTTGCGACTTTTTCAACTTTGAGTTAAGCATGAAAAACAATGAAATTAGGGAAAAATTAAACGAAGCGTTTCTAAAAAAATTGTTCATAGTTTTCGAATACTTGGGACATTTGTCTTTTCTCTCTCTCTCTTTCCATTTCCCCCTCTCTTTTACTTTTGTGAAGGCTCGGTACGTAGACAGCAGCAGGTCTGAAGAAATATTCAATATGGATATATATATATATATATATATATATATATATATATATATATATATATATATATATATATATATATATAAATTTTAAAAATCAACACGGATTTTAAAGGTTATTGCATTACGCACGTTTCATGCTCCTCAATTTATTTAAGTAATGCGAGCATTGCATTAAATGTAAAATGCAGAGCAATCTTCAACTGCACAAGGATACAGAAAATTTACTGAAAGTTCCATTTCAGCAGAATGGACATATTAGTGTTATGACAACATTTAAACAATCTAAGTGGGAAAGAGGAATGCAAAAATAAAAAATAAAAACATCTTGACAGAGCCAAGGCTAGCAGGCTATATATATATATATATATATATATATATATATATATATATATATATATATATATATATATATATATATATATATATATATATATATATATATATATATATATATATATATATATATATATATATATATATATATATGTATATATATATATATATATATGTATATATATATATATATATATATATATATATATATATATATATATATATATATATATATATATATATATATATATATATATATATATATATATATATGTATGTATGTATGTATGTATGTATGTATATATATATATATATAGTGATTCCTCCGAAACCAGAAGTACAAACAGGAAAAAGCAACAACGCGAGGACGTGGTATAAGTAACGTATTATCAGACGCCCAGGAAAGGAAAGAAAGAGGATTTAATATTTTGAACACAACTCTTCTTCAGAAATAAAGGAAAGTCCAAAAGAAGGGAAGACAGAGGAAGAAAATTTCCATATATGATGATGATATAAGTTATTTCATGCTTAGATGCGTGGGCTTGCGTGTACGTACACATAACTGTATATACTTATATTTGCATACTGAATTCATAAAATTGTCAAGTATAGATTTCCTTTTCGACTGACTTACATATACTGACACGAAACATGTAGCTATATACACTTTAAAATATAATTCGAATATGAAAATTAACAGGCACACCTTCTATCAACTCTCCTAATGATCAACAGCTCAACACTCTTATCGATCATTTTACTCGCTTTACATCAATAGTACCTCATATACAAACGCAGGCAGCGAGATATGCATGCATACATACACATTATTGCACATTAAAACTTGTTCACTATTTTACCGCATTGTGTTGAACCACCCTAAAATAAGAATGCTATTTCTCTAAACGCTCTGTTTATCTTCTATTGCTTTGCTAATATGGTTGAGAAAATTAATAAATAGCGTAGTAACCCGATTTTTCTCTGTAAAAAAATCGGGAAGTTTCTGATTAAAACCAGAAGTTTGAAAGCCCTAGCATCAGAGAACTGCAATTAGCGAGCCATATATGCTGGAAAGAATAATGAATCATTCATATTGGGAATCCAAATATCTGCATCCGAACACACTAAGCAACATTAATTAGAATGTTATAATACATTAATTAACCAGATAGCTATAATGCTTTAAATATCCTCATCTATTGGTGAAAGCAAATTACATTAAATCATCTATTTTGGACATACGCTTAACATTACTCTCATATGAGCAATTAGAAATCAACCAACAGTTCTAAAGTTAAATGCCGGCGAAATAATTTCTGCCTTGGAGAGATTTCCCCTACTTGCACGGATAAAAAATTATAATAAATGAATTTTCCTAATAACACAGGTCCAAACTTAATTTCATTGTGTAAAAAGTTAGATAATATTATTGTCGGCATAGCAAGGGTTTGGGGTATAATATTAAAACATTGACGTCTCACGGATTGCGAACGTAGTTATTGCCATTTCTTCTTCCACATCTGAACGTTATATACATGTAGCAGAGCTGTAGGCATAAATTTAGCTACTTTATTTATGCGGATTGAACATCTTTAGTACTGCGAGAAAGCGAAAGTAGGACACCCAATCAAAGACAAGACATATGTAAAGGAAAACTGGAAAAGATAGCTCTCACTGAAGAGTATTTTTAAGAGGTTTTTTTTTTTAGTTTTCAGTTTTTAAATAAATAAAATTAAGAAATGTAGCTCGTTCACGAACTCCCTGTATTCATGAACACCTATGTATGTATCATGTAACAAAATATATCTATCTACCAACTTCTAATCATACATACCTGCTTAACTTTGCACCTATGGTCTTTCTATCAAACATAAGTAACAAGCAGATAAGGAATTAAAACTGCCTGTATTCCCATGCACACACCATAACACATCAACATACAAACAGTGACTTGAAATATTTCTATTTTCATTGGATTAATATTTCATTTCTTTCACCCCATTCACGCTCTTTCACTCTCACTCACTCTTTCAGTTTCTTATTCTCTCTCTGATTTAGTTTCTCTCTCTGCATCTCTCTCGCACGTCTTTGCCTCTGCACGTAATAAATTAATTCATTTCACCTCGCATTTCCTATGCATCCATGAATAACTGCACGTTTGATTGCACGCGGCATTACGTGCATGCCTAAACCTAACGTCTCTTCTGATCGATGCATTGACATTCTTTTTCAGTATGTGCTTACTCAGTGTTGATCAATACCGAGCAAAATGCCGAAAGTTTGTTTACTTGATTTAACTGCAAGCGTGAAAAAAAAAAAGTAAAAAGGAGAAAATAATTGTTGAACTCACATCTATATGTAAAAGAAAAAGAAAATACAAATATATACATATTCTGTCTCGCTCTAACCGCTGTCTCACTATAATTCAAGCATGTGGGCAAACACGCATGCACGCACAAACACATAAACGCATATACAAACTCGCCTACGCGTCAAAATTAGAGAAAGAAAGGATATATTTGTGGTATAACAGAAGTAGATCCAGTGGATCCACACGGATTCAGAGAAGAATGTGAGCACGTGTGGATTATGAGTGCTTCTCTTGGGTGCGCGTGCGAGTCTGTGTGAGCAAGCACACTATTGTATCATTCTTTACGGAATATGAAAATGATAGTCACTATTCTAGAACGATAACTAAATGCAATTGATTCCTCATGTTCTTGATAGTATACGTCTACGAATGTATATATACATATACATGTGTGTATGTATGTGCGTACGTGCGTGTTTTTGTATGAATATATGTATGTATATATATATATATATATATATATATATATATATATATATATATATATATATATATATATATATATATATATATATATATATATATATACACATATGTGTGTGTAAATACATATATGCATGTAAGCATATGGCCGTGCTTGTATCTAATTTTCTGACATTTCAGGGTCAACTGAAGGAAATATGTCAACCGCCAACAGGATAATCACACGCATACACCTACACAAAGACACACATACACCTACACAAACACACACACATACACCTAGTCAAACACGCACACACACACACACGCATACATGCATATATACTTATACAAATACTACAGACCATATTCCCTGACCCTTCCGGACCAGTATTGTACAGTGTATTTTTCTTTTTCTTTTTTTTCTTTTGTAACTTCTCTTGTATTTCAGTATCTTTCGTCTTTCTGATAACGTGTACACCTGAAACGTAAAACTCTCTTCAGAGTGATTGTGCACTTTTTTAGCTATAGTTTTTCGCTCTACATTACCGTTGTTTTTTAGCTGTTAATTCGATTATTTGTCTCCATCACGTATTATATTCTTGTCTCCTCTTTGCATCACGGTTAGCTCATAATTTTACTCGTGATATTTGTGTAATCTGAAACAGATCTATCTATACATGCATACACATACATATATATATATATCTATATATATATAAGGCAGGATGTATGTGTGTGTACGTGAATGTACTTTATGCACGTCCATAAATTAGCACGCATGTCGCTCCAATTTTAGGACATTCGTCATGACTCTAGCTGTATTTTCATCAGCTTATTTTCCTCAGAGGCACCAGCGAATAGCGGTAAAAATAAATTTCCATCCAAAATATTTAACAATTTTAAATTTAAAAAAATTCACATTTGTTTACAAACAGGAGTTAAGTCCCTTTCTATGTATGCGTGCAAAAAATATATATGCAAT
>NC_142931.1:35372460-35392460 GCF_046866305.1 Octopus bimaculoides
AATTGCTAAATAGAACTGGATGCGGTTACAAATGCTACGGAAAAACAGTCAGCCACCTTCTATATATGGATGACCTAAAATTATATGCAAAAAACGACAAAGAGCTAGAAACACTACTACAGACAGTACACGGCTTTACCAAGGAAATAGAAATGAAATTCGGATTAGAAAAATGTGCCAAAGCAACCCTGAAAAAAGGAAAATTAGTTAAAAGTAGCAATATAACACTAGATAAAGCCAATGAAATAAGAGAACTAGACAAGAGCCAACCATATAAGTATTTAGGAGTCAATGAACTAGATAGGATACAACATACACAAATGAAAGAAAAAATAAAGAAAGAGTACTATAGACGAGTTAGATCAATACTAAAAACAGAGCTCAATGCTAAACACAAGATAATGGGTATCAACACTTTAGCTGTCCCAGTTATAAGCTACAGCTACAACATCCTTAACTGGACACTAAACGAACTATGTAAAATAGACAGGAAAACAAGAAAAATAATGACAGGATATAGGATGCACCACCCAAAATCTGACATAGAAAGGCTATATATACAACGCACAGAAGGTGGCAGAGGTCTTATACAGCTAGAAAACTATTATAAAATAACCACCATAGGACTGCAAAAATACCTACTGCAGAAGCAAGGGAAACTAATACAAATAGCCACAAAACACGATCAAAACAAACAACTGTTTTCAGTATTTAAGGAAGCTGACAAATACAAACAAGAAATCAATCTACCTAACAAATACGAAGAAGAAGAAGAAGAAACAACAAAAGCTATAAAACAAAAATGAAATCCAAACTAAAACTAGAACAGCAACGGACCATGATAAAACGATGGCAAGAAAAGCCCCTACATGGTAAATACTGGGCTAAACTAAATGCGAAAGAAATAGACAGAGAAAAATCCCAGCAATGGCTGAGAAGCTCAGGACTCAAAGCAGAGACTGAAGGATTTTTAATTGCTGCACAAGACCAGAGCCTCCCCACCAGAAATTACCAAAAACACATAATGAAAAGAAATATAACAAGTAACTGTAGAATATGTGGAGATCGACAAGAAACAATAAATCATATTATCTCTGGCTGCCCAGTCCTGGCTAAGAAGGAATATATTCACAGACACGACAGAGCTGGGACCTATATACACTGGAAGCTATGCCAACACTATGGAATAACAACAGAAAAAAGATGGTATAAACACACGCCAGAAAAGGTCACAGAAAACGAGAAAGCAACCATACTCTGGGATATGCCAATACACACAGATAGAGAAATTAAGGCAAATAGACCAGATATAGTTGTCGAAGATCATGAAGAAAAAAAATGCTTTCTAATTGATGTATCAATACCAGCAGATGACAACGTTTCTCTAAAAGAAATGGAAAAACTTTCAAAATACAAAGACCTGGAAATAGAGATAACTTGAATGTGGAATCTAAAAACAGAAACAATTCCTATCATAGTAGGTGCCTTAGGTATAATAAAAAGATATTCAGACAAATACATAACAAAAATACGAGGACTTACAAATATATATAACATACAGAAAATTGCACTACTGGGTACTGCACACATTCTACGCAAAACACTTTCAATACAGTAAACATAAGAGCACCACAGCAAACCACAGCACATACCCAAGGCGCACAGAGCTGCGCTCGGTAGTGAAGTGAAAGCACGTTATAAAAATAAAACTACTGAATAATAATAATAATAATCGACATAATAAGAAAGAACGTGCATGCTAATCGCCATATCATGCCCCGATGACAACAGGATCAATGTAAAAGAAGAAAAAATAAAAGCATATGTGACGATTGAAAGTGATAAATACGAAGTTTGTGGTCAATGGAGAGAGTAGATTCGGTACGAATAGTAATTGGTGCACTTGGAAGTATCAGCACTCAACACCTAACGAAGCTGAAAAAGATCGGTACAAATGTTAAGGTAGAACACCTACAAAAATCAGCATTGCTTGGAGCTGCAAGAATTCTTCCCAGGGTTACTAAGGCTTGACCAGTAAAAAAAAGTGTCACCTTATCATGCTGACTGTAGACAGCTGACACTTTCCATCCTACCCATGCAAATAAACGGTGGGTGTTCTAATAACAACAACAACAACAACAACAATGATAATAATAATAACAATAATAATAATAATAATAATAATAATAATAATAATAATAATAACAAGAAGAAGAAGAAGAAGAAGAAGAAGAAGAAGAAGAAGAAGAAGAAGAAGAAGAAGAAGAAGAAGAAGAAGAAGAAGAAGAAGAAGAAGAAGAAGAAGAAGAAGGGGACCACCACACACGGAGTAGATGGAGTAAGCAAATTAATGTTGTGGTCATGGAGTGTTACTACCTCAGCAACTCGGTAGATGAAACTGGTGCTCAAATTATGGGTTACCAACAGCGTATGCATGATCATTGGAGGGAAAAGGGCTTGTTTCAACTCCCGGAACGGAGACTATGTGATCAAGCTAGAGCAATAAGACAAAAATCGTTGGTTCACAGAAGTAGAGCTCGAAGCCATCACAGCAAACCACAGCACATACCCAAGGCGCACAGAGCTGCGCTCGGTAGTGAAGTGAAAGCAGTTCTTACTAATAAAATAGCGCAGGAAAGGAAAGTTTACTTGTTGAGAGACATATAGATGATCTAAAAGAAGACAATAAAACTAATGTTGACACGACAGATGAACAAAAGACAATCTACGACAGAATAAAGGCAACACTACAGGAGAAAGTTAGCGGCATTATTTCCAACGTAAAAAGGTTGAACGGTGGAAGATGAACCAAGGAAAGAAAAATGTCAATGATATTCTGGAATACATCAGAACAAACAACATGAGAGAAAGAAATAATTTGGTCAAGGCAGGTAGTATTGTTGTAGCAGAAAATGTGGGTGTTGATGTCAACAGAAATAAATATAATGGGAGGAACGAAAGAAAAGACCCATGGTGGAAAAACAGAATACACGCAGGGTTAGATATGCTCTCGTAGGAAATTTCTGTGTTAGACCTAAAAGTGAAAGGGAGCTTAAAAGCGAACAAAAGTACAGGGCGCGGAAAAGGAAGTATAATATTGAAAGAAAGGGCCTGAAAGTGGTAATGGAAAAACTGAAATAGCATCTCATTGCAAAGAAAGCAAAGGTGGTATGATACGACCAAAGAATGAGGAGTAACCACCAGAGTAGGTTATTCAAAGTAGATGAGAAGACATTCTATGCAGAAATGAATGTAGAGTGCACAGATAAAAAGTTGATACCAGATAACAATGAAGGTCAATGGCCTTGGAGTTACATCTGGGGCAAAGACAAGGAGGACAAGAAGGATGCTGAATGGTTGCTAGAACTGAAACAAACAGTAGTCTGTCAAAAGTAGGCAGAACTAGTCAGTTCAGTTAGGGAAGTGAAGGAACCCCGTAGACTGTTAGATTCTTTAGCATCTCGTCAAAAATTTGTGATACCTTTCTAGATATTTCGCAGGCCACCCACAACAAAAGATATGGTTGTGGGTTTAATTGCCATGACATCTCGCAATCTCAAAGCATAAGATTATTATTTATTATTATTGAAAGAGCAATGCACGCCATTAAACTGAAGCTGTGATACAGATAAACAAAGCCCAATGTACCAATCTTGACTACCCGTCTGATAATGGTACACCAGTCACATGCATCACAACCATATGCGAACATCATGCTACTTTCATATCAAAATAAACAGCGCATGACCTTGCTCGTGGAGCTCTGTTAGAAGTGTCATCAAGTCAAGTAGACATCCCACTCAAAAGATCCCTAAATAATTGGTTGTTCCTTATTTTGAATGAAACACCTATATTTCTGGAGGTTAATTGTTCAAACCCCAAAGAGCTTTTTCTCAACACATGGCTATGATGCCACCCCACTGCTTCTGCACTTGATCAGGGAATCATATATTGTCAGCTACCAAGGAACAAGCTCGATTTGTTAAGGTCACGCAGTTGACAAGCAAATATGTGGTATGAACAGAATATTTGCTATAGCCCATCTTTTATATCAAGACACAATGTATACATGGTAACATTTCCACTCAGTTAAAATCAAAAGCCATGAGAGCCAGTGTTTGGTAATGCATCAGATTATTATTATTATTATTGTTTTGCCTATTATGAAAGACTCTCGGGAAATTCTTAATTACCAGTTATTCTTTACTTGAATGCAGGCAATAACAAATCACCAAAGGTTGCAAATATTGCCTTCTCATGTAACACAAAGAGACAATGCTCTCCTTAGAATGCGAGCTGTACCCAACAATGTTGTCTTCTGGGTCACCTTGCGCCTGACAGCAGCTCCAATATTTTTCATATGTTTTCCAAACCTTTAGAAACAGTTCCTAATGTTCCAATTACCACTGGTGTCACCATTACTGTCCTCATGCCCCATAACTTTCCTATCTCGTTCTGCAATCGCTGGTATTTCTCAATCTTTTCTCTTTCCTTAACATTCACCCTCGAATCGCCTGACATTGCAACATATATTATCTTTACATTATTATTGATGTTGTTGCTGCTGCTATTATTATTATTATTATTATTATTATTATTTTATGTTTGACTTTTGTTTTGCATTTGTACAAGTTGGATCCAAGTCTCACCCAGAGACCTCAAGAGACAACAAGTTAGAAGTTCATGTAGGTGTTATGCCTAGGGTACCATATATTTGGATTTGTACAGTTTTGTTCAAGTGAATGTTTAAGAAACCATAAGAAAATTATGTTTGCTTTAAAATTTGAGATCACATAGACAGTATTTTACGTAGGATATGGGCAGTTCCCATGAGCACTATCTTTTGGACTTCAGCCATTTTGGGGTTTCCTGGTATCTGAGCTAGGTAGTAATCAGCCCGTTTCGCTGTCATTCCCAGGGCACCTATGACAATAGGTATTGTTTTCGTCTTCAGATTCCACATTTTGCTAATTTCTATTTCAAGATCTTTATATTTGCTCAGTTTTTGGTAGGTCTTGACAGATACGTTTATATCAATTGGGACAGTCATATCAATGAGGAGGCATGATTTTTGTCTGAAGTCTTTCAGTATGATGTCTGGCCTATTTGCGTCTATCTTTCTGTCAGTTTGAATGGTGAAGTTCCAGAGGAGTGCAATGTGATCATTTTCAAGTACTGGGGGTGGTTTGTGTTCCCACCAGTTTTTATCATGGGGCAAGTCCAGGTTTTTGCATATTACCCAGTGAATATATTGTGCAGCTCTATCATGCCTGTTGAGATACTCTGTAGGCGCAAGCAGACTGCACATGGAGACAACATGATCGATGGTCTCATTTTGTTGTTGGCATATACGACATAATGGGGAGCTGCCGTTCTTTAATATGTTGGCCTGGTAGTTCTTTGTAGGTAGGCATTGATCTTGGGCTGCTATGATAAACCCCTCTGTTTCTGATTTCAATCCAGAGGCCATTAACCATTGGTGGGTAAGGGCTTTGTCAATATCTGCATTATTCGCTCTCTTTGGGTATTTGCCATTGAGAGGTTTTCCATGCCATTTTTCAGTCATAATAGCTAAGGCAGCAATTTTAGCACGGGTTTTCAAGCGCTTAGCTTTTTCTGTAGGTGTTTCTAGTTCGTCTAATTCTTGAATTTGTTGCAATTGGAATTCACTTAGATATTCCTTTGCCTGTTTTGTTACTGAGTAAGATGCTTTCTTGCTTTCATATTTTAAGACAAGTTTTAGCATCCAGTCCTCAGAGTTTTTCATATAGGTGTCTAGGCCAATTGTGGCTACCTTCATTGATAATGCCAGCTGTAGTAGTCCTCGACCTCCCTCTTTTCTTGGCAGATAAAGACGTTCTATATCTGCCTTAGGGTGGTGCATTCTATGCATTGTCAACAGTTTTCGTATTTTTCTGTCAACATTACATATTTCAGTAATTGACCAGTTAACGATGTTGAAACTGTAAGTCACGACTGGTATGGCTAGAGCATTGATCGCTTCGATCCTGTTTCTCGCGTTCAGCTCTGTCTTCAGTATTGCTCTCACCCTGCGATAACATTCTCTTCTGATCCTTTCCCTCATCACTGAGTGCTTGATATTGTCCCCTTCAATTACCCCTAGGTATTTGTAGCTCTCCGCTGGTTCTAACTCTTTTATGACATTTTGCTGGTCAAGGTTCACATTAGATGTATTTGTCATTTTTCCTTTGATAAAGATAGCTTTTGCACATTTATCAAGGCCAAATTGCATCCTGATGTCATCACTGAATTGTTTAACAATCGCTAGTAGGCCTTTGAGTTGTTGGTCATTTTTTGCAAAGAGCTTTAAATCATCCATGTAAATGAGATGATTTATATTTTTATCAAATATTTTATAACCATACTGTGCATCATTGAGCAATTTTGAGAGCGGTATTAGGGCTAGACAGAAGAGGAGTGGTGATAGTGAGTCACCCTGGAAAATGCCACATGAAATTCTTACATCTCCAGCATTTAGAGATTCATTGTCATTGTTCAACATCAGTGTGGTTCTCCATGATCTCATACTTACAGATAAAAAGTTTCGCAGAGTAGGAGCTATTTTATACATTTCCAGACATTTCCTAATCCAGCTATGTGGTAGGCTATCAAAGGCCTTTTTATAGTCTATCCAGGCTATTGACAAGTTTTTGTGTCGCTTGTGACAATCTTCTAAGATCATCTTATTGATGAGTAGCTGATCTTTACAACCATAAGATCCACGTTTACATCCCTTTTGCTCATTAGGGAATATGCTACTTTCTATTAAAAAACTATAGGTGTACTCGGTTAGGACAGATGTTAGCGTCTTATACATTGTTGTTAAGCAGGTTATGGGGCGATAATTTTTTGGTTCGTTTGTTTCCTCATTTTTTGGAAGCAGGAATGTTAAACCATTAACTAGCCATTATTATTATTATTATTATTATTATTATTATTATTATTATTATTATTATTATCATTATTATTATCATTATTATTATTATTATTATTATTATTATTATTATTATTTGTAGTAGTAGTAGTAGTAGTAGTAGTAGTAGTAGTAGTAGTAGTAGTAGTAGTAGTAGTGTTTTTGTTGTTGTTTTATAATACTTAAAATAATCGTTTTTTATCAAAAAATTATGCCTACTCATCAAATAATCGTACATGTATATAAATATTAAAAAGAAACATAATTATTAAATCTATTTCGAGAAATGACTCTTCAATGTGCGCATATATTCTAAGATTTGCTGCGGAGACAATTCTTCTAAACATTCAGTTATCTATACCCAAAGTCTACCTCCTGTGAAACTGCTTATTCATGTGCTCTGACTGAAACATCTGAATAAGTTATTGTATACAGAACAGACTATCGACTTCTCGCCAATGTCTGGTCTACAGAGATTTATTGAAGAACTACAAATAAAAACTGAAGCAGCCATGCTAACAATCATCTTAGATGTCATGATCAAATCATTGTAGTCTTTTTATGTGGACGAGTAAGTTATATTTAATTATTTATAGGTTACGTCCTGTTATTTCTCTCATTTCCGTAGTGTTATTTCGACAATTTCTGTTCAGCTTTTTTTATAGTTTCATTCCGAATTTCCTATGTTTCGATCTCCTTTATGCAATTTGAGGTATTATATCTGTTACTTCTGTAAGACAAGCTCAGAAAATTTTATAGTTGAATACATTTATTTCTATAATTTCAATTCTCTTAGTTCTGTAGAGATTTTTGCCATTCAACAAGTGTCTTTCTGTTATTTTTAACAGTTCAGTTTTTCAATAAGTTGGATGTATTATTTTTTATTGGTTGATTTCTATTACGTTCGGTAAGCCAATTTCTCTTATTTCACTTCTATTTCTTACTGATATAATTTCGTATAAAAAGCAATTACCCAGTCATGAATATATGTCTTTAAGCTATATTGTTGATATTTAGCCAGATATCAACTAAACGAATAAGAAAATTATGAAAAGTGTTCCAACCTTAACCATCCCTTATTTATGTTTATCAAGGTCTGAAATGCCCGATGAGTTTATTTTTAAGATGCTAGAAAGTGATTTGTGGTAGGTTAAATTTCATATTTAACTACTATATGTTTAAAAGAATCACACTTTTAGTTATCATAACCGCCTTATAATACAAATTATATGATACAAGAAATTTCTTTGACATAAAATAAGCGTATTCCATTCTCATTAATTGTAGAGGTATCTTTTCTTTAGACTGACTAAGGTAGTTAGCATGTGACAGTTATTATAATCAACCTGACATGCTATTCTTTCCTAGAGATTGTTCTGATCAGATCTAGGTTTTGGATTTGTTCATAACCTTCTTCGACGCAAAGTATGTTTATAGCATTTCATGTTTTTCTTTTTTTTTTTCTGTTCTGCGTGATAAAACCAGGCACTCCTCCCAGAACATATTTCATAATTCAGTATGTGATTTCTCTTTCCAAAACTGATAAACAAATTTCAAAGACGTAATCAAACTTAGGTTGCTTCCGTAACATGTTTATTGAAAGCAGTTCGAGACAAATCTCTGTTTTTCAGTTGAAAGACCATTTCCAGCTTAATATAAGAAAGTTATTTTGCAAAACATTGGCTCAAGAAGCAGTTTGTGTACTAGCGTCTTTATTTAAGAATATATGTAGAACATATGTTGCTTGAGTACGTTTGTTAATTCCGTGTGTATATTACTATGCGAACGATAACTTTTATTACTTTCCTACAATTATTGATTTTGGCTGATCGAGTCGAAGTTAAGTTTGCGACTAAAATTCTATATAATATTACCTCTTTCCAGATGAACACAATTACCAAGTGGTCAGTATTGGTTAAAACTTTATCTAAGCTAGAATCTTTTTATAATGTGTTTATAAATCTGTTTACATGTGCGTGTGTGCACGCTTGTATATATGTTTATACATACATATATATATATATATATATATATATATATATATATATATATATATATATATATATATATATATATATATATATATATATATATATATATATATGTATATATACGCTCTCTCTCACACACACACACACATATATATATATATATATATATATATATATAGATGGACAACGTGAATCACGTAGGTAAATTGAAAATTAGAGATAATACTTGACAATTGTAAGCGCCTGTGTATTCCAGCTAGTGGTTGCGGTGAAGGAATACATTGTAAATCCAAAAGAAAAAATAAACAACAAAACTACAAAGGATTCCGCGGTCTTCATTTTTTTACACGTGTTTCAAGCTCTACATGTGTATAATATAATATAACATAGTATAATATAACATAATATAATATATGTATAATCTACAATGTAAAGCTATCTTCAGCCGCAAAAATTATCTCTCTCCCCGGAAATTATACCATCTCGACGTTGAAGTAAGAAGAAATGTGTGATGTAAGAGGTGAAGATCCTTTCGGTATTTTGTATAGTACTATATTTGGTATAAGTCTCCACCCGGACATAATCTCTCCGGTCCTTTTCTTTTGGATTTACAATTTATATATATATACATATATATATATATATATATATATATATATATATATATATATATATATATATATATATATATATGTATGTATTCATGTATATGTATGTATATATATTTTTATACATAGATACACACGACCACGAGCGCGCATATACACACACATTTATACACACATATACGTGTGTGTATGAGTATTTCAGCATATATATACATACTCATATGCTTATGCAAGTGGAGAGTAACATGTAAACCAACTCTTCTTTAAAAACATATAATTCTGATATATTGACCAATACCACTTTTTACACTGTTCATCAACTCTATCACTACACTAGAATTCCCCTATTTCAAATATTTAAAGCAACTATTTCTGAATATTAAAAGTAGCTACTGGTTTTACTCCATAAGAATACGTTGCAATTTTAATTACGTGGCTATTTTGGGTAAATACACAATCACAAGTTAGGGAAACATTTCTCACAATAAAATTGGAAAGTTATAGCACAGAAAACAAATAGGAAAAAATGTCTGGTAAATCAAAAGAGAGTATTGGGGCCTAATCGTCCTAGAAACGTACCTCTGAAAATAAGAAAATGCGTTCCATTGATATTCAATACTTTACATTATCTTGTCTTTGTTACTTAAGCGAGTGATTTTAAATATATTACACACTGGCGCGTTTACACAGGAAAACCAGTCGAGGAAATATCAAAAAGAAAAAAAAAATAAAGCGTTATTTTAATGTACAACAAATCAATAAACTATAAATTATATATTTAAAAAAAACAAACAATGTATACGCCAAAATTTAAAATTGACCGATTTTTTTTTTCTTGTAATTCGGCTTATTGTGCCAAGAGTATCGAACACATAGACACACGAGCCAAATATGTCGAGGTTATAACTACTCTTTCGCTAATTTAACTACACGTGTATAAACATAAGTAAAATGTGCAAATCAAAATAAATGAAATTACTTGGCATTCGAACTTAATGGACGTGTACCGGATGTCAAAGCACAAGACAGCTGGCGCATGCGCAGAAATATTTTCCTAAGACATGATGCCAAGTGAACACCATGGTTCATTATGCACACATTTCATTGACATAAAAGGATTATAGGTTTATAATGATCACTGCCACTTTGAACATTTTACTATCTCTACTCCTTTACCATTGATCCATCAAATTATCTAGCAAAATCTCTCTCTCTCTCTCTCTCTCTCTCTCTCTCTCTCTCTCTCACTCTCTCTCCCTCTCTCTCTCTCAAACACTATATGTATATAACAGAATAAAGAATACATACATACACACACACATACATATATAACAGATTATATTTATCTACGTATCTATCTATCTATCTATCTATCTATCTATCTATCTATCTATCTATCTATCTATGTATCTATAACAGAATAACATCATATATATTGGGTTGGAAACTAAGTTCCTTCATTTTTTTTTTAATTTGGAATTTATTGCGTTTTTAAATTTTGGAATCTATTTTTTCCGAGAATTTTATGTTTGAATCATTTTGGAATATCTTTTTTCCTAGTTAATTTTAGTTAATTTTTGTTTATTTTTAGATAATTAAAATGGAATGTCAAATTAAGAATAAGGAGCATTTTTGACACCTCCTTCTTTTTGCTTTTAATCGAGGTTCTAATGCCGCAAAAGCTGCTCGCGACATCTGTGCTGTGTATGGAGAGGGTGCCATAGCTGAAAGAACTGCTCGTGATTGGTATTCCAAGTTCAAAAATGCCAATGGAAATTTTGACCGCAAAGTCGCACCTCGTTCTGGCCGTCCAGTTGAATTCGATGAAGAGCGATTAAACAAACTTTTGCACGAAAAGTCTCGTCAAACCACAAAGCAACTGGCAGAGAAAATGGATTCTCTCACACTACTATAGAGAAGCATCTTCACTCGATGGGAAAGGTTCAGACGTGTGGAGTATGTGTTCCGCATGCTTTAAGTGACAACAACAAAAATCAACGAGCCCCAATCTCCGCTGGTTTGCTTCCTCGTCACCGCTCAACTCATGGACACAAGCAACGATTTCTTCACCGAATCGTTGCTGGTGACGAAAAATGGTGCCTGTACATAAATATGTTCCGGTCAACGCAGAACTCTATATTCAACAGATGGAACGAGTCATCACGGCTATTCAAGAGAAAAGACATAATCGGGAGCATGGAGTTCTTCTGCTGCACGACAACGCCCGCCTTCATATCGCCAATATGACCAAGGAAACCATTCAAACGCATGTGTGGGAAGTGCTGTCACACCAACCTTACTCCCCTGATTTCCGTTGTTTCGTTCAATACTGATGCAGAATTTGGAGCGTGGATGGATCGATTTTTCGAGTCGAAATCGGGTGATTTCTAACAATAGGTTATTGAAAATCTTGCTAAACGTTGAGAAGAAGTTGTAAACAACAAGTGTGAATACATTAATGATTAATTAGTTGTTATTTTTTATTAAACCTTTAAAAAAATAAATTTATAAAAAAAAATGTATGTATGTATGTGTGTGTATCTATATTTATATATGCATGTGTGTATATATGTAGATTCATAGTTAGAAATATGCATATGCATGCATTGCTACTGGTGTTTCTAGTGGCCTACAACATGCTGATATAGGTCCATAACTGTTTGCCCTACAAATCAACAAAGGAGCCTCTGCAACGTAGATCTATCTATCTGGTTGACATACCCCTGACGTTCAGCCCCAAACTACGATCTACTGGCCTACGGGAAAGAGAAAATGAATAACGTAGAGCAGAAGGATGGAAATGTCGCTTCATCAGCAGTATAAATGCGTTTCGTCCGCGGTCCGATACTTATAACTAACCTGACAGGAAACAAAAGAACATCTCTAAAAATGCTTAAGCATAAACAGCAGCAGGGACCGTAAAATATTTCATCTATGCATTAGCATAAGCTTTGGCATGCCGAGCGAAATGCAGAGCAGTATTTTGTCTGCTGTTACGTTCTGAGTTCAAATTCTGTCGAGGTTGACTTTGCCTTTCTGAAGGCGGCGAGCTGGCATAAACATTAGCATGCCGGGCGAATTTGCCAAATTCCGCCGAGGTCGACTTTGCCTTTCATTATTTCGGGGTCGATAAATTAAGTGCTAGTTGCGTACTGGGATCGTTCTAATCGACTAGCCCCCTCACTCAAAATTTCAGACCTTGTGCCTAGAGTAGAAAACAATATTTTTTTTCAAAGCTGAGCATAAGCACTTCGGTATTAGGAGAGTCTGTGCAGATCGAGCCCTAAGAAAGTATAGCACTATAAAAATCTTTCATTCAGGCTTATATTTGAAAGCATATTATTTCTGTCTATCAAATATTTTAACCTCATTTTCTTCGCTTAATTTCAGTTAACACCAATGTATTAGGACAGAATGTGTTGCTCTATTTCCTACACACCTCGCTCTATCTATTAATCAATCGACTTAACTATATATCTACACATACATACATACATGTATATGTGCAGATACACGCAAATGGGTAAACATCACAGATAATTCTAGTAAATTTGGTGGCATGAACGAAACAAACAAAATACTCTACAGAGTCAAACACTGAAGGCATTTACATACGTGAATACATATATACATACATGCATACGTATGTACACACGTTCAAATATACAAGCACATATGTATGCATATACACACACACACACATATATGTGTATGATATATATATGTGTGTATGTGTATGTGTGTGTGTGGTCACATAGGAATAAACACTAATATCTAAACACAATCTGTCTCTCACTTCTACATTACATTCCAATCTAGATTCATATGCTTTACTTTCCTGTTATCTTCTTTAAACCTACCGAATTTCCAATACTTTCCAACTTTTTTCTCACACTTACTTTCTAGTACGAGATATTAGTAGCGACGGAATACACATCTTCTAACTACAGACGCAAATATGATATCAGGCCGTTACTATCAAAATTTGTACTAAATCAATGCACAAGAAGGAGAGTCAGTGATCTTGATCTTCAGAGACGTTATCACAAACGCTTTGCTTTTGAATTTATGATTGTCTTGTATATTTGGATATATACTCGTGGGGATATCTTGTATTTTTAAAGCGTCAGAGTCGCCTAATTGGAGTTTCAAATGAAGGATGAATTATATATGACCAAATTCATTTATAAACATAAACTTTTCATGGAATACCTACAGATCTTACTAGCCATTACTATATATCTTTAATTTGCTTATGTAAATATGTGCATATGTGTATATGTATGTATGCCTTTATTTTTGTGAATTTGTGTGTGTGCAAGTGTGTGTCTGTAGCAGTATGTCTGGAGGTGTGAAAGTCAAGTAAAAGTACGATTAGAACATTTTCACCTTAAATCTCACATTAAGCAACAACTTCAAACTCGTCTACAGCAATCTCAAATACTTCATCCACGGACGCAAATTCATTATCGTTCACCAGCATATTTAGCATATTTGTTGTAAAACGACAGTTTGTATTAAATACAAGTAGACGACAACAAAGACGCAAACACATAACCGTAGTTATGTTATTCTTACTTCCATATTAAGTTCACTAAAAACGAAAATAATTATACTACATAAATGTATTTGATTTCATTTACGAATATACTTAGGCTGAAAATGTTATGTTTCAATTATATGTAGTTATGCATTTAATATGCTAAATGCATTCTTATGTATCCATAACTTGCACCGTGTACAGATGGAGGAGTTTCTACCTAGGCCTTTTCTACATATGGAGCAGGGTATATAGATATATAAATATATATATGTATATATATAATTTGAAGATAAGCAACAAAAATTCAATAGGTTATCTTCAAATTGTATTCACCAAATCTCTTGATTTTGTTTTTGGCTTTTACCCTACCAAATTCTGGTGCCTCAAACATTTTAAGTACCACATTTAATATTTTGATTAAATCTATATTATTATGTGTATATATATATATATATATATATATATATATATATATATATATATATATCATCGTAAATATACAGGGATTAGCATTGAGTTGCTTCTCCAACATACTGAAAATTTAGAAATAGCAGTCAAAAAACTACTGATTCTAAACTAGAATCAGTAGTTTTTTGACTGCTATTTCTAAATTTTCAGTATGTTGGAGAAGCAACTCAATGCTAATCCCTGTATATTTACGATGATAAATGATTTTACCGATAAAGGTTTTTTTCATACTGAACTACTTGGCAAAATTGTTAATTATTAATTCTATTACTAATTGACGATTCCCTGCCCTTATTCTTGTATAGATAGATAGATAGATAGATAGATAGATAGATAGATAGATAGATAGATAGATATATACTTGTGTATGAGTCCGTCATTCTGTGTGGCTGGTTGTTTTTTACCTGTCTCTTATTATGTAGCTATGTATTGCAAAGTCTCAGTCAAATAGAGCTTCACAAATTTGACACTATTTCCTGTATTGTGTCACGCTTCTATAAATTTTCATCTGTCGCTTTTAAAAAATAACGTGTAACATTTTATACGTGTACCCATATAAAATTTTAATTACAATTTCCTTTTATTTGAACCCTTTTATTCATTGAGTATATGATATATAGGTAAAATATATTCAGGTTATACATTTACATTAAATATTAGAAGCGTTGTCCGTTTATTTTCACTGCAAATACGCCGTCGGTTTGCTATCGAAAAATTCGTATTCCTGCATAATCCGAGCGTAATATATTCAAAAGAATTTTTAATTCAATTCTTGGTGTTAAACATGTTTATACTTAACCATACATCAAGGGTAGATGAGTTAAACATATCTTGCAGAGTACTTCAAAGATTAAATTTATTTTCAATATATTTGTCGGGTAAATTGGTTACGGAATCCCACCTTACAGATTGAAGGTGTTTTCATTAAGGAGTGTTAGTCAGTAGATCTGACAGTGGCCACAGACACACGCAGATACATATATATACACATGCATGCATACATACATACATACATACATACATATATATATTCCCTATTCTTCTCTCCCTTCACCGTTGCCTTTCTCTCTCTCACTCTTCCTCCTTGACTCTCTCATCGCTGACACGTAACGAAAGTGGATCTCTCCTTCTGTCCACTCCTTGCTAAAGAAAAGACGTGTTTTTCCTGTCTCCTCATGGCTCGTCTACCTAGCATTCATAATAATTTTTCTATCGTCTTGGGTCAACAGCCCTCACCGTTTGATTTTACTGTCTTTTTCTCAGTGTCCTGTTCTTGTTAACACTTTCACCCTGCGGAAAAAATCCCAAATTTTATTTAATTTGCTTTGCAAGAAGGACTGTTTCAACAAAGTCACGCATTTTCCTTGCCTTCGAAACGTGGAGTAGATGAAACAGAGACAACTGACGAAAGGGTATACTCTTTATGTTGCATGTCTCATTTCTTTGTTTGTTTTTCTCGTTGTTCGAAAAAAGTTCGTTTTCTATATTTTCGCTTATATGATTTCATTTCACATTGTGTTTAACGTTTTTTTTTATTCATGTACCCATATATGCATGTATATAAACATATAGATGTACGTATGTACATATATGTATGGATATATGTATATACTTATATATTTTATTATATTATATTATATATATATGCTTACATAAATAGAAATATATATATATATATATATATATATATATATATATATATATATATATATATATATTTATATATATATGAAGTGAGTGAGAGAAGGGGATAAGGTGATAATTATTCAAATAGATATTGTAGATAGTAAATTAAGACTCAGGAAACTTGTTTGAATGAACAGTAACGCGCGAATGCAAATAACTTATGTGTCAATAGATTTTGACTTCAATTGTACATGTGTATTTGCGTATAAGAATGAGTGTACAAGCTATTCAATGAATGAATAGATAAGAATTCATGTAGGAATTCAATGATTTAAATTGTCAAAATGGGAAAAGGAATCATTATTAGTTAAAAGAAGAATCGGTTCAAGAGGACTGTTTCATTATTGTTTGATTTAGAAAATCATCTCCCAAATTCATGGTTTTGGGAAAAAGTTCCTCTCAGCGGTAATGTACACGAATAATTTTATTCTAGATAGAAGTCGACTAATACTGTGTACGTAAAATCGAGATCTCGAAAACAATGCGGAAATCTACCCAAAAAGCTTTTGAAATGAATCTTTATGTAATATTGTTTATAGCTTTATGTGCATCGAAAACCACTGTTCCATAGTAATTATACACACGCGCGCACGCACGCATACCCACATTACAACGAACTCAAGGTAGTAAATGTACAATCCATATTACCCCCGAAGGCAGTTGCTCAGTTCTCGAAATAAATCAGGAATTTAAGTATATTTTGAACAACGATAAAATGTGACAGGAAGAAAGAAAGGAAAACCTATACAAAAAAGGAAATGGGAGGAGGTAGGCATTTGTCCAAAAATAATTATATACCGTTATTAGTTCTAGACTGTTAGAATAGAAGGTAATAAGTACTTTGAAGGATAAATATTAAATTCTGCTATTTGTGAAGAAATTGAGATAACTTTTGCCTATTGATTCTAAAATAGAATTATCGAAAATTAAAAATATGCGGTGATTAACAAAACTCAGAAACTATATATAAATGGTGATTGAAAATGGAAGTGAATGTGTTTTAGTGGCTAAATATGGATAAATGTTATTACTGATGAATTTTAATGTTTGTTTCTCAGGTTATAATTGAAGTAAAAATTAAGAGCTAAATATTTGTTGATACAGACCAAGGACAGTAAACCTACGACTTAATATATTAGTGCGTTTTGTAAAGTGATGTAATATATAAATTGACAAGTTAATACTGAGAAGGTATATGAATGTATATGCATACGTGGTCTGATCAATAAGTATAGTGACTTTTGCCATAGTAACGACGCTAAAAAAGGCAGAGTGAAGCAGCTTGGCAGAGAGTGATCTTGGACGCTGCTGTGCATGCGCGCTAAGCTTTAACGTTATAGCTCACTTCCGCTGTTTACAGCAGTGCTTGGAATGAACGTGTGTAGCTTGTGATCGTCGCATTGACCATCACAGAGAAAATTGTCATGCTGATAACTGCCCAGAGACTTACGCAAAGTTGTAGAAAGTGTATGCAGAGGGGTTTATGAGCTACACACAAGTGTGCGAGTGGTCAGATGTTTCCAAGATGGCCGAAAAATGTCGATACGATGAACGTTCTTGCGGACCTGAAATCAGAATAAATAAGGAAGACATTGCGTGTTTCTGTGCAGCTGTGAGGGAAAATGGTCGAATCACCATCTGTGAGATATGAGAGGAAGCGCAGATTAGTTCTGTTCAGTCTATTATCGCCGAAGGTTAGGGTATGAGAGGCGTGTCTGCCAAGTTTGTGCTAAAATTGCTTTCAACTGACTAAAAAGATATTTGGGTTTCAGTTGTACAAGTTCTCCTTGATTGTGTCGAGAACGATGAAACTTTGCGTATTCTTTGAGCAGGTATCAGAAAGCTTTTTGCAAAATTTGATTCTCTGCTCAACTATCTCTGCTATGCACTGCTGTGAACTGCGGAATTACACTAGAACTTTAAACATAAGTGCACACGCATAGCAGAGTTAAAGCGGCTTCACTCTGCGTCCAAATACATATTGATCAGACCACGTATGTGTATATATATATATATATATATATATATATATATATGTGTGTGTGTGTGTGTGTGTGTGTGTGTGTGTGTGTGTGTGTGTATATATACCTATACATAGAAAGAGAGGGACAGATATACGTATTGAATTATATTATATATGAAAAACTAGTTTTCTGTAGATACATATCGGTACATTTTTTGGCTTTCAAAATTGAAACTGTGTTTTGTTTATGGTCATGCCTAATATCTATAGTCAATAAACATCCAGATGTACACATAGCCGCACAAACGCGTATACATACTCGTATACACAAGCACTCACATTCAAGTTTCATTTTACAGTCGAGTGAAAATGGATTCAATACAGAGTACGCACAATATTTTATTAGCGGAGAATAGTACAGAAGCAACTGGAGAGGATTTAATTACGTACTGAAATATTTGTCCAAGTTGTAATATCTCACGAAATTTTAGGCTGTTTACTAAATTTTATCAATTCATAAAAATATCTTGTATGCAGAAATGCATACTTAAATCTCAGGTCACTCTTAGAACCGCTCCTAGCATGTAATCCAGGGAAACATGTCGTACACTTGGACTGTTGGGCCGTCGGACAGTTGGCCACTAATCCAGGACCCCTACCGAGCCTGTTTGCTATGGAAGGGAGTTTATGTAGGACACCTGCAGTATAAAACTCGAACTAGTCAAAAGGTTAATGAATGCAGTAAAGCCATCGACCATCCAACAGTAACGAGACGCACTTCTTTGTTTAGATGCATTTCTACGAGAGGGTAATTCCGAAATAACACTCGACTTGTTGTAGAGCCGGACAGCTTGATCTTGATTGCCTCCGGACTACTTAATATTGTACGTGCGAATGTTAGTATTGTGTAAAATGTTATTGAATTTGGATTTCAGCATGAATATTGCTGATAATTATTGTCTTCACATCTAGAAACAAAAAAAAAACATAGAGTAGTGTCACATTCTAGAAGAAGACGCCGAATGGCTCTAACACCACCTTATTTATCACGCCGACACGGCTAAACATTTTAGAACAATCGTTTTCGTTCATTTCCCTCGCTTTCAGCCCATGTCTATGCGATAAATAAAGTAGTATTAGAGCCATTCGGCGTCTTCTTTTAACATATGAAGCTATGCCGTCGCTGCTTTTATTATAATTATATATAAACATGAGATGAAAAACACTTATTATATTTACATAATTTGAGTTGTCTTATCCCATTATTTTCTTTTTATTAATGGCAATACTATATAATCTTTTTCACATGCTAGATGAACCGAAGGTTCACTGTTATTGAGTAACTGTATATTTTGCCACTACGTAAAGACTCATTTGCTTAAAGTACGATATGTATCAACGATATTTGGTGATATCGCGGGTATTGGAAACGATCGCTATTAGCTACAATTTGCCCAGCTTCTTCCCGATACTCGCCACATAATTTAACTTCTCTTCCCTTCTCATCTCTCTCTCTCTCCTCCTTATGTCCGTCATAACCATCAACAACGCCACACACCGTATCATACATTACCACAGGCGAAAGTATAGGTATAAAGACATACACAGACACATTCACAGACCCTCACAAGCAAGTATATATCGGATATATTAATATAAATACGTGTATACATAGATACATACATACACATGCGCCCCCCCCCACACATATATATTCATTTACATATATATATATATATATGCATATATACACAAGCATATATATATATATATATATATATATATATATATATATATATATATATAT
>NC_142931.1:35397460-35417460 GCF_046866305.1 Octopus bimaculoides
TCTTTCCCCCCTCTCTCCCTCTCTCCCTCTCTCCATCTCTCCCTGTCTCTCTCCCGCTCTCTCTCTCCCTCTCTCTCTTTCTCCCTCTCTCTCTATTCCCCTCTCTTTCTCTTTTTCCCTCTCTACCTCTCTCACTCTCTCTCTCATTTACTTTCTCTTCCTCTCTCACACTCTCTTTCTCGCTCTCTTCCTCTGCCAATCACTTTCTTTTTCTCTTTCTCTTTTTTCTCTCTCTCTCTCTCTCTCTCTCTCTCTCTCTCTCTCTCTCCACAAAGACATGCACACGCGTACGAGCTCATGAAAACAAACACACCCCCATGCAAGGAAAATAAATAAACTGAAACGAAAACCAGAGAGAAGTATGCATTACACATACATCTATAGATATATAGACACAAAGACGCTCACATTCACGCCCACACACATATACACACATATATCATACATGCTGCAACACTGACATAGAGAAATTTCGAACACTTATATCCGTATGTGTTTGTCTTCGCGCGTATACATATATGTGCATGCATGTATAAGTACTATTCATATTGACTTAAGCATGCATTCATAAACTTTAATATATTTGTACATACATGCACACACACGCTAGACTAAGATGGAATACAATAGTCTTTCTTTATTGTCATTTAAAGCAGCGGAACTCATACAAACGAAAATGACTGGCGAGTTAAGTAATATCTACTGTGATAACCTAGATTGAAGTGAACAGGAAGTCACAAGAATGCCGTGTTTTACAGTCATCGGCCTTAACTGATATTTTGATCGCTTGTTTAAAATCTCTACGACACCAGGTGAAAAGGTGTTCCTAAATCAGATGGTTCTTTTTATTCGAGACCAGACTCTTATTCCTTGGCGTAAAAGTCAGTGAACTGACATAAAAGTACTGAATTTGAAAATGTGCTCAAAGCGATGGTTTTTATACAACTGCATAAGAGCAGAAATTCTTGTAAATCAAAGCAACGATTTCTTTGATTATTAACTTTCCTGCTTATTTCACTCAACTTTAGTAGCAGCTAACTTCGTCTATATCGATAATAAGAAATGGTTGCTTACAATCAGTTATTTCGATGCATATGCTTGTGCGTGTGTCATTTTAAACCTAAAGTTGAAAGCATATTTTCATGAAGTGTGAGAGTAAGGATTCGATTTTTTTTTCTGTAAGTGTCTTCGGTAAAACAGGCGTACGTTCATGTTCTGATGAAGGTGATGTAACGCAATTTCAAGGAATGAATATAGTGAAGGACATCTGGTTTTCTTCTTAACTGGAACAGCACCACTAGAAACAAATTCTCACTCTTTTCTTGCAGTTAATACTTTGCATGCGTTCATGACATTGATTGTTTGATGACAGTGTCGTGAGTCCAATAAATAAACGATTCATACTATTGTTAGTATGATTGATATTATTGTTAATTTGGGTAATGACATGAATTCTGCATGTACATATCGAACTATAAACAAGTAGAATAATAGTGACTCTTAGCACGGTTTATTCTGAGGTATTAATGGATTTAATGCATCAGTTTTATGAAACTAAAGTGATACTATTGCATCCTTAGAGATTTTCAACGCTTCACGCCTACTTTGATACCAATCCTAAAATAAAGATTAAGTTACTCTCTAGATATTCTCCTATTTCCCTAGAAAAATTGTTTTATCATCAAAATTCTAAATATTTCTGATCACGTAAACCGACAAAACCAATGTACATATAGATATACTTCTTTTTATTAAACACTAGGCTGGGTCTTACAACGTTAGACTTTTTTCTTGATTTACACTACTATATCTCTCTCTCTAATTTACTTTTCGAAACATGGTATAGTGTACTCTATCCCGAGTGAGAGAAATATCCTTGACCTTGCTCTAAATCTACCGACGTTGAAGAAACATTTGCTAAAAATATTCTGTCCAAACTCATCAATCTTTCGGCCTCTTCGCTAAGGAATTAATAGAATTATATCAACCAGTGTTCTCCTCTTTTATCTCATTGACCAATGGTCACTAGTCCCGAAGAAGGTAACAAAAAATGTCTTTACATTTCATATTAACGAAGCAGTACACTCTATCAGGTGTGAGAAACTTCTTGCTAATCTGCTCGTCATAGGTCTCATCCGTCTCCCATCTCTTGGGTTGAACATTTTCAGTAACATCAGGCCACTGAGGTGTGCACTGGAGAAGAACCATCTCATCCATAGGCTATCAGTCCTTATTTGCCCCACGTTTCAATTATATCAACAGAGCTTTTCCATCTAAATAAATATCTGCATATTCTCATCTCCAACCAAAACAGTGCCCTATGTAAATTATATCACTCTTCGCTCCTCCTTAACCATCCACACATAAGTACGATTCACAAAATTTCAGGATGATATGAAGTGTGAAAATCTCTCATAAGTTTTGTTTTAAAATGCCAATACATGATACATAACTTATATTTAAAAATTCCAATACATGGTACATGATTGCCCAATCAGTTACTGACTCTCACTTCCTATTCGCTATTTCTAAATCGTTATTTTTCGTTTTCTCTCTCTCTAGTATTGTATTTGATCCGTTATTAACATACCGACACTTGAATGAATGGATAAGATTTGAGTATGAATAATTGGAAAGGTTCGGAACCTTATATATATTATTTGATTCTTACATTTAGGTATGCATTTATTTAATGCGCTTCTGTTGTATATGACGCACAGTTCCCTTTTGAGAGAATGGTAGGTGCACCAGTGTACTAAGTTGCGTTTAGCAATATTTAGTTTTGTTGCATATTTTCGGATGATCTTCACGGCTTGGTACCTTGGTAATCCCTATATAAACACCACACTTACTCTTCCACAAGAAACCAAACATAAAACGAAACTCACTAATGAATTCCCTTTCCTCTATCATTCTTCGACCCCCGGCTCTAAGTAGATCATTAGATTTCCTAACACCAAAGCATTTTTTCGTCAGTGTAGACGTATATACGTTCGAATAAGCTAAACTTTCTAGTCGTTACGATTTGTTATTGAAATTGGTGTGATGATTATCTTCTGACTAAGACATAAATAATGGGGCGAGGATTTATAACATGAATTCCCTATTTACACTTACTAAGATCTTAGATTATTATTTTCTGCAAAGACAGTCAGCTCTCCATGTCATTCTCATCAAGATTGTCTCTCACGCATTCCTTAGTAGGAGTACAGGAAACAGTAGAATAAATATTATGGAACAGCGATATATGACGGAAATACAAAGTAGATGTGTAAGAAACAACCTAAATGGAACTAGCGATGTGATGCTCTTATTTAGGCCTCAACTTAGACTTCATGAAGCTGACCTATGATGAAATTTAATATAATTTCAACCATCCTTGCCTTTTGCTTCTGGCTTAATGCATCTAATGTGTCCTTATTTAAAAGTCAGATTGTGCAATTGAGAGAGATTTCCTTGTTAATTCTTACAATTGAGCTATCACATACACGCTTTCAACGACGGCTTGAGGCTCAGGTGTTTATTATTGGCGGTACTGTAAATTTAAAAGTTTGAGAATATATTAAATTTGCTGATTATGTAAATAAAATATTTGCAATACATTTGGAAGTTAATTGCTTGCAGGATAAGTTTTTAAAACCCATTTACATAATTAAATGACACATCTCGAAAATATATACACAAAACAGCAATTCTTTTACTGCTATTTAAACCACATGAAACTGCCAATACATTTACATTTCAGCTCTCTTTCTTTCATTCTTTCGCTCTTTCCTAATCTCTAGCTTTTCCTTATCTTCTTCTTTTCTTTCTATTCGCAGCTATATGAGCATGCTCGTATGTGTGTATTTTAAAACTTGCCTGGTGGTGTTTACCAGCAAGCAAACCTTCATTAATTCGCGAGCAACGCATATTCTGTAATATACGTTACCATGAGTTTAAAGACAACAAAAATCTATATGAAATATTTACAGAGAAAGAAATACCGGAATATGTCAGACAGAGTGGTTACACGCATATGCTAGCAAATGGAAGCTGCCATGTATTTATACTGCCACATGTACATAGAAACTCAGACGCACAAGCGCAATGACTATTACATACACATTGTTGAAAAATAATATTGTATCCTGACTATGCACATTGATACATACATATATAGATATATACTTGCATTTCATTTTGAAAACTTCGTTTCCACGACGTACACATGAACACACAGTAACACGCACGTATATACTTACATACATACGAGTATATGTATGTGCTATAAATATATGCCTGTGTACGATTTGGCATATGAGGTAGCAGATCAATAGAGAAATCAACGTAGACGTAACAGTATTGATTTTAACACATACACTCATGCACACACACACACACACACACACATGTATACGTATATAAAGAAATACAGATAAACAGAAAGACTGACATATATATATATATATCGTCAAATACAAATATTTATATATAGAAAAATCCATCTATCCATCCATTTATACATACTTACATTTATATACACACACGCACACACACACATACACACACGCGCACACATACACACGCACACACACACACACACACACACACACACACACACACATATATATATATATATCTCACCGCACATAAACATATGTGTAAATTCCCCACTCTCTCTCTCTCTCTCTCTCTCTCTCTCTCTCTCTCTCTCTCTCTCTCTCTCATACACACACACACACAAACGTATATATATATTCGTATATTTTATCAAAAGTTGAGATAAGATTTATTTCCTTTTTAAGAAGATTTACATAATTAATATCAGAAATCATTGGGCAGGCGTATAAAGTATCAAGATAGTAACAATTGCTAATAGATTAGCGAAGTTAAGGAATATTGAATACCACAAAAATATTGACAGAAACTTAAATGCATAGAGATCAGAATTTTTTTTCTTCTTTGAAAGAGGGAAAAAGTGATGGTTGTTTGTGTTGTGGTTTTAAGTTGCTTTACCAATAATATTTGGAATGTTATAAAACCTTTATCGAACATTGGTTTTTCACATCTTGGAAATGTTCAATAGATTTACACAAACACAAGTAGACATATACATACAAAAACACATGCACTAATTTACATAAACGCACGGATACATACAACTCAGTATGTGAACAGAGAACTATATATACGCACATGTGAAAACATACAAATATGAACACATATATACATATATGAGTGCGTATATATAAATGAATGCAAATGTATATGTATATATATATATATATATATATATATATATATATATATATATATATATATATATATATATATATATATATATATATATATATATATATATATGAATGCATAATATACATATATGCATATACTAATGCGTAAGTAAAATAGATTTATATATATATATATATATATATATATATATATATATATGTACATATACAATTGTATATATAGATACATACACAAGCACATACACACACACACACACACACATATTTGTAGTATTAGCCAAAGGTCAAGATTTATAGGTTATGGTCCTGGTACAGAAAAGAGAATCAACTCCATTGAAAATTAATAAATATTTTATTGTCTGCAGTGACATGGAAGGTAAAATCCACTTGGCATGATTTGAACTCTAAACAGTGAGGGAAAAATCTAATTACTTACATTCAATAATAGTTTCGGGCTCTGGTGATTCGAACAGAAACATCAAGTTTAATTTTAATAATACTTATTGTAATCTAAATGATATTAGCGCGTGCGCACTCATATACACACGCACATTTATGCACATATATATTTTCATATATATGCATACCCATATATCTATACGAACATGTATATGCAAACCAAAATATATAGAAACATACATACATGCATACATACAGACATGCATGCCTGCATAGATGCATACGTGCATACATACATTGCACAAAATGAATAATAGCAATACAGTATTAGAAAACATATAAATGTGTGTTTGTGTGTGAATTTGACTGTGTGTGGCTACAAAGCATTCGAAGCCACTATATCCTGCGGAAATTCTTCCCAGTTTCTGGGCCTTGATTCTCTTGTTAACTAGGTTAAGAATCATTAGTTATAAGTCTTAATTTCAGCTGACCTACGTTGAACAAAGGCAAAAAAAACTAGAAAAACATGGGTATAAACATATGGAGCGAGTGCAAAAGTTTCTCGGTGCTTCTTTTACTCCTATAAACTATAAATAAAGCCAAGCTTCATCGAATCAGAGAAACCTTTTGAAGAAGAAATAACAGATATAAACAATTTTGTAGTCGTGGTTACATTGCAAGTAAAACTATGTTGCCAAGTTCATAGAAAGGATTGATTAGGCTGATGATTTGAACTTAAATATAATTACACACAGAACACACACACACACATACACACGCACGCACACACACACACACACACACACACACACACACACACACACACACACACACACACACATACACATATGTGTTTTGAAATATTGCTTAATATAACATTTAGAATATGTAACATTTAGAATTTTCGTGTTGTAGCGTCTTATCTAGGTTATTTATTAGATGTGTTCAATTAGCAGACGTATATCCTGTATATCATCAGCAAATAAAAATAGGGCGGTCATGGCTCGAACCATTATTCACTTCAAGATAGCTCATTTGCAAAATAACAGCAAAAACATTAAAATATTTTCAGAAGTCAGAAAACTCCTAAAAACATTGTATGTATATAAGACAAAAGCTTGCTAAATACATGTGAATAGATGACTATACAGTTCGCATATAATATACAACTGAGTGCGTTTTTCTAATATGGCATTTTTAAGTGATAGAAACGCTTTCAAAGACCTTGGCGAGCGCTCAGTCTTTAAGTTTCATTGTTGTAGATGACTTATTCATATATTGGTGCAATTGACGTTAGGGAAGTAGGTGTCATTGATTGGAATATCAGAACAGTAGATTGTTAGGATCCTCTGCGGAAAATGTCTTGCGACATTACTTCCAATTATTTAAAGGCTGTGGTTGAATCCTACTTAGGTTACATTTCGTTTCATCCATCCAGTGAACAATAATCAAAGTCCCACTGAAGTGGACAAACTATTCTTAAAGAATTGATGATTTTTACTTAAATTTCAAACAGGTTTTCTGGGCATATTCTAGCACAAAATAACATCTATGTACTTCAGTATCTAACGTTACAATACCTTGCTATCGTACTGAGTCAATATGACAAAGATTATGATACAGTCTCCTTTGACCAAAGAAACATCAACTGAGAAAATAATTTCTCTATTGTAAATGATATTTTACATGTAAGACAAATACACACACACACACACACACACACACACACATATGTATATATATATATATATATATATATATATATATATATATGAATTGATGATACAAGGCAAAACAATTTTGTGGAAGGTTTTATGTCTTTATTATAAATTTATAACGTTTTGCACATTTTTTATAACAATGCCATGGTTGGCTTCTCATAATTGCGGTTATATATCTGCAGCAGTATATTTAAACTCATATAAGAATAAACAGATTCTTTTATTATATATTCTTAATGTATATAGAAGTATATTTGTACGTATGTATACATTTATGCGCACGTATATATACGTTTTATACACGTGTGTGTATGCGTGTGTGTGTGTGTGTGTGTGTGTGTGTGTGTGTGTGTATGTCTGTGCGTGATTGTGTACGTGTATATGGTTAAATGCACATACACACACAGACTCCAAGTATATTGGTACGCATCTAGATATTCTCGTAAATATTTGGATTGCAAACAAAATGAAAACGTAGGACGGTATCGGTTGTTTCCATAAGGGTACGAATTCGTGCGTGTCAGTTTATAAATAATGCATGTTTACATAAATATAAATGCATACATAAATACATATAAATGAAATATATATGTTATATATGTGTATAAGTGTATATCTATGTGCGCGCGCGTGTGTGTGTGTGTGTATGTGTGTGTATGTGTGTGTATGTGTGTGTTTGGGTGTGCGTGTGCGTGTGTGTGTATGTGTGTGTGTGTGTATATATATATATATATTCTGTGATATATATGGTTACGTATTTGCTTGCGCGTGTGTGTGTAAAGAGATGGACAGTACGGGGGAAAATATAGAGAGCAATACAGGACAAATAGCAATTTGAAACTATTTGGATATCATATATTTAGCTAGTAATGATAATCTGAGATGCGGCGTACATTTTTTTAATATGGAAATGGTTTCACGTCACAGAACTTGCTAAGTCAATTTTCCCTAGGTAGGTATTTAAAAGAGACAATTACTTCTGTTTTTATTCACGCACACCTGAAAGCAATATAATTATATATTTAAATGCTCATACGCATGAACGTCAGTGTACGTCTCCGTAGTATATAACTGTATGCTTGTCGGTGTGTATGTGCATTAGTTTATTTATACACATATATTTACATATATACACACATACATACACACAGAAACACAGATATATATATATATATATATATATATATATATATATATATATATATATATATATATATATATATGCATATACATAAAGAGAAAGAGAAAGAGAGAGAGAAAGAGAAAGAGAGAGAGAAAAACAAAGTGTGATGAGGAGAGAGAGAAATATCAAGATCTTGATAGAAGGGAAATATGGTAAAGAGAATAAAATAAAGGATATACCAAGGCTACTTCAGATAATTTCACAATACAATTTATTGTTTAGATACTTAGTATCTTAGAAAAGGTCCATTTTTGTACGTTTCGGATAGTATCCCTCTTCGATATATGGGGCAGATTGTGAAGAGACAATGAAAGATGAGGAGTAGAGGGTAAACAATAAAAGAGTGAAATATGAATTTCAATCCAAGCTAGATTATCGCGAGATATTGATGGCATTGCCTGCTCAGAAAAGAATGAAATATTGTCATATAGGTAGATTGGAGGAAAGAAAAATTGAGAGGATTGTAAGAAAGTGGAGAAGGGAAAGGCTGTCAAATTAGTCTGTAAGAAGAACTCTTTCTTATGTCTATCTATCTATCTATCTATCTATCTATCTATCTATCTATCTATCTATCTATCTATCTATGTATCTATCTATGTATCTATCTATCTATCTATCTATCTATCTATCTATCTATCTATCTCTTCTCACGGACGTGCTGTCACATCGGCTGCGAAGGTAAACGTTTATTTGACCTTTTACTGTCCACATTTTGTTGGAATTTTTTAATAATTTTGTTGCGAAGCACCTAGGCTTCATTTGTGTGTATTTTCAAGGGCAGGAATTGACCCCCAGGGGCAGTTTCGGCCCTAGCAAAATACAAAAATTTCCTTCTTGACATTTGAAAAATGTCGAGAAACATAATTTTGGAACGCTTGTCTTGTTCTTTTGACAAGCATTTCCCGAGGCTTCAGATGCCAGAAGAGAAAAAAGAACAGAATAGCGCGTGCTCATGCAGTGACACGAACGCAGTTGCTATAAACGTCACAAAGACTGTGAGTACAGCTACTAACAGCCCTCTCACCACCACCAACACCAACAACAAAAACAAAACTGTAACCAAGGTTACAAAACCATGCGTGAAAACCGTCACAAATGTCTCTGACGTAAGCACCACTGCTGCTGACGCCATCATCACCACCACCAACGACAACAACAACAACAACAACAACAACAGCAACAACGACAACAACAACAACAACAGCAACAACAAGGAAGTAAAGTTATCGGCCGTCAGCAATGACACCATCACCTGTTCAACAAACTCTGCTGCCACTACCACCACCTTTGAACCAGGCAGTACATACACCAACATAAACAAAAATATCCAGAAGAACATGTCCGCCAGCACAACAAAAACAAATTTCGCAAATGCTTTAAAGGAAAAAAGAACAACAGTGACATTCACACAAAAACAAATAAAAGACACAAAATCCCTTCTTACGAAAGAAGGAGATGATGTCAGAATTAACATCCCAAAAGATATTATAGAAATGAAAAACAAAAAGTGCATCATTTATAAACTGGTAAACACAAAAACCAGACGTGTAGAAAATGTTAGCACAGATAAAATTGAAGTTTGTCTTAGAAAAATTTGGCCTTATCAGAATCATGTCACCTGGGGAAGGAAATTCGGAACGGTGCAAGTAAGGTTTCTGGATGAAAATTTAGCTAAACAATTTTCGACACTCTCTCTCCGCACAGATGACTTGGTAATGATACCGAGTTATCTAGGACAGAGAGTGACCAAAGTTATGATAAAAAATGTGCCATCGGAGGTGGACACCCAATGGCTGATATCGGCCGTGTGCCTGGAAATGGAGGAGGCAAATATTTTGGAGATTACGGTCGGAGAGGAAAAGAACTGGGGAGGGAAAAATCTGGAAATCCTTCTCCACATCACGGAGGAGGCTTCACAGAAAATTCCTCCAAACATTAGATTGGCAGAGGACCACAAGCTGTATGTGGTGGTAGAGGGCAGGCGACCTCGCTGTTACCTATGCAACAGCGAAGCACATCTGAAAAAGGACTGCCCTCTGGCCGCTAAACAAAAACAACAACAACAACAACAACAACAACAGCAACAGAAGCAACTACCAAATACCCCCAACAGAAAAACCTTACTACCAACACCACCAGCAACGCAAAAAACAACAACAGAAATATCAGCAATAACCACAACAGAAAAGACAACAGAAACTGCAAAAACAGAAGAAAAAAAAGAAAATTCCAAGACTGCCTCTCCCTCCCCCATATCACATACACCACACATAAATAACAAGGAGCCAACATCAATAAAAACAGCAACACAAACATTCACAGAAACACACACAGACGCACAAAATTTGCCGTTACCTCTTTCTGACTCCTCAGATCTCCCATCATCCGATGAAGAGAGTGGGGAGGAGTGGAAAATAGCTACGAAAGGAAAGAGGAAGCGCAGTAAGAAGAAAACAAAACAAAATGCAAACACAAACAAAGCAGGGAGATTCACATCTCCCGAAAATACTACTAACACCAATAGTAATATAAAAAAAACAATGCTAACAGCAATAGACAGTACAAACACAGAGTTGATGAATTACATCAACTCTAAAACAAACATCACAAATAACTATATCAAAACCAACAACCACCCACGTACAACACCGCCAAAACACATTAAAATTATTCATGTAACACCAGCATTACACAACACAATAAAATCCCTCTACCCCAACTCGGTAGGGGGATTCCAGAAATATTTGTGCAAGAAATTGTACAATAGCCTCCTTGGTGAAAAATCCAAGGAGGAAACAAAACTTTCTAACGGCAAGTAACACTCTGTTCTTTTGTTTTGTGCTTTAAAGCACACGTATAAATAGAATCATGGTGAAGATTGGTTGTGTGAATGTGCGTGGCTTAGGGTCCCCTTGGAAACAAGGGTACCTCTTAAATGACATCAAGTCACACAATTTGGATATCATAGCCATTAGTGAGACCAGACTCCATGAACCGCGGGCCCTAAAGTCCATGTTTGGCGGACAGTTTAACATTTATTTTTCTCCCTGTCTGACGAGGATGGGCGGTAGTGGCACGGCGGTTCTTTTTCGCAAGAGTCTGGATCTCCAAGTAAAGACGATATTTACGGACCCGGAGGGTAGACTGGTTGTCCTAGATGTGGACGGCAGCGATGGAGGCGCTTTTCGGTTGCTGGCAGTTTATGTGCCTCCTTTAACAGGTCGGTCAGACTTCTTTCGACGTCTAGAAGTATTCCTGGGAACGTCTCGTCCCTTACTTTTAGTGGGGGATTGGAATGCTACCTTGGACACGCATCTAGACTACGTGGGGAGTGACAAAAGTAGAAGGGGATGCAAAGGCCTCATAGACCTGCTCAGACGCTTCCAGTTGTCTGACAGGTACCGACTCGACCACCCAAATGTGCCAACGTGGACTTGGAGCAACCGCATTGGGTCGTCGAGATCGTATCTAGATAGGATAGTGTGTAGGACAAGAGATAGAGATAGTTTAGGATGTCCACAGTTCCACATAGTCAGCTACACGGATCACAAACTTGTGACGTGTACGCTAGACTTAGATAAGGCACATAGGCAGGGTCCCGGTTACTGGAAACTAAACGCGTCTTTCCCGTCGAGACAGGTTTTCAGAGACCGGATTAGCACGTTAGTAAAGAGGGCTTTGACGGGAGCCATCGTCAACAACAAATGGTGGTTTGCCCTCAAGAGAGCAGTGAGGGCGGAAGCAATAAGGTATAGCAGGGCACTAGCTGTAGAGAGGAACAGAGAAGAGGGGGAGCTAGTGATAAAGTTAGAAGAGGCATTGCGAAGTGGCATCGCATCCGACGTTTTAGCGGCGAGGTTGGCCCTCGACCAACACTTCAATGCTAAACACGAAGGGTGTGCTGTCAGGGCAAGGATGCGTGCTCTGAGGAATGAAGGTGTTGGAGCCGCACGAGAGGCCCGGGTGGCGGAGGCGCAGCGGGGTAACAGAGCCACCATCCGGTCTCTGGTAGACGAACAGGGGCGCGAATTGCTCGAGCCGAGCAAGATGTGCGAGGCGTTTCAGCGGCATTTTGCCCGACTGTTCGGGAGGAGTGGCGAGCGAGAAGGCAGGGTGGACTTTAGTGCCTACCTGCACAGCTTGCCACGACTCTCGGCAAGAGAGGCGGAGTGCTGCGAAGGGGTCATCACGGCGGAGGAGGTGAGGGACGCGATGGCGGGTTGCTCGACGGACAAATCTCCGGGTTTGGATGGTCTGCCCTACGAGCTTTACAACTGTATGCCAGACTTGTTTGGAGAAGTCTTGGCGGTCGTGTACTGCAACTGGCAGCAGAACGGGAGCATTCCCGGTTTTGTGAGCCGAGGAGCGGTAACGCTGCTGAAGAAAGATCCAAACAAGGGGGACGCCATAGATAACTTTAGGCCCATCACTCTGCTCAATGCAGACATGAAAATTTTGGCCAAGGTGTTAGCCAAGCGGTTGGCGTTTGTCATCGAGAAACTGGTCGGCACGGAGCAGACGTGCGCCGTGCCGGGCCGGAGCATCCATGACAACCTCCATCTGATGCGCTACATCATAGAGAGGGTAGTTAAGGAACCTGGCATGGGTGGGGCCCTGATCAATTTGGATCAATCGAAAGCTTTCGATAGGGTAGACCATCGATACTTGGAGGCCGTCCTCGAAGCGGCCGGCTTCGGTCCCGTTTTCCGCGGCTGGATGGCTGCCTTGTACACAGGCATCCGTTCGGTTGTTCGCGTCAATGGACGTCTATCGGGACCCTTCGACATTGCACGTTCGGTTCGTCAGGGATGCCCCCTGTCGCCGCTCCTGTACGTATTGACTCTCGAGCCACTACTGCGGAAGCTGGCGACGCTGAGGGGCATCCCGCGAGAACTGGGGTGCGGGACGAGCGTGTCGGCATACGCGGACGACGTCACCGTCATAGCGTCTAGCCACGAGCACATCGAGCTTGTCGGCGAGACGCTGAAAGACTACGAAGCGGTGACGGGAGCGAAAATCAACCGGGATAAGTCGGTGGGTTTGCTGCTCGGCACCTGGAGAAGCAAGCCCATACCGTCCGGCAGCGCCTCAGTAGTGGGACGCTGGACGGACGGTCCGGTCAAGTTGCTCGGAGTCTGGTTCGGTCCGGACCTGCAAACGGAGAAGAACTGGGACGAGATAACGAGTAGGGTGGCCACTCTCTGCCGGCAATGGTCCGAGAGGAAGCTGTCCCTAAAAGGTCGGGCGGAAGTGGCGAACGCGTACATCGCGTCCGTCATCGAATACCGCCTGACCGTCGTGCCTTGTCCCGATCGCGCCATCACCGAAATGGAGCGCATCCTCTTCCGCTTTTTGTGGAAAGGAAGCGTTCCGATGGTGAGGCGATCCGTTTGTTGCCAACACCCGCTGAAAGGAGGGCTGGGCATGCCGTGGTTGATGATGCGCAGACATGCGCTGAGACTGCGACATCTCCGGCTCTACGTAGACGACGGTGAGCAGGTGTGGTCGCCGTTTGTGCGACGCGCTTTCCCGCAGCTCGTCTCCATGACCGAGCTGCAGTCGTGGATCAAAAAGAGGCCGAGGAATGGCGAATGGCACCGTGAGTGTCGCGTTGCTCTGCAACAACTTTGCCGTCCCGGGTCGACCTTGAGCGGCTGCATCACAACGAAGTCATTCTATAGGGGATTAGTGGAGGGCAGGTACGACGACGATCTCGGGGCGAACCTGGGCGTCGACGAGGAATACCTGACCCGCCTGTTCAGGACGACTTTCGGGCCGGGACCTATGGACAACTTCCAGAGATCCCTGGCCTGGCAGTGTTACCGAGAGGCGCTACCCGTTCGGGATAAGCTCTATAGACACGGCTCGCGAAATGTGGGGCCGACCTGCCCGAGATGCGGTCAGAGCGATGAAACCGTTCTGCACGCACTCGTGCGGTGTCCAACCATTTCGGGGCTGTGGGCTTATGTCGAACGACTGCTGTCGCGTGTGGGACGAGTCGGTTTATCAACCGAGTCTATCGTCAATATCGTCACGCCTCCTTCCTTTAAACGGGAAGGAAGAGCTGTATTTATCGTACTTGTGGCTATGGCCAAAGAATGCATCTGGTGGACGCGTCTGAAAGGATTAGAGACAAATACTTTCCTCTCTGGTCAATCTCTCATCAACTTTTTCAAGTATCACTTGAAAAGGAAGGTGAGAGTAGAGAGGCAAGTGTTGTCTAGCAAATGTTTCGAAAAAAGATGGATACATGTAGCAAGAATGGCACGTATAAATGACGAAGCCACCTTGACCATGATTCTATAAAACGTTTTAAAATTTTGTAAACAGAGAAATTTTATTTAACAAACTGTGACGCTAAAGACCGAGGTTACCGTGGTCTTTTCGTAGGTTTTTCTTTCCACGGATAACCTCCCCATTTATTGGGAATTTTTTGTATTTTTCGTATTTTTTGTAAATACCCCAAACGTTTTGCGATGTTTTTTTTTTTTTTTTTTTTTTTCATCGTTGTCCCCACTTTTGTTTTTTTTTTCTGCTTTGTTTTCGACCCCCTCGAAAAGAAAAACTCTACATTTGTATTTTGTCCCCTCTGTGTTGAGCCCTGTGTGGCTAATAAAGAAACCTATCTATGTATCTATCTATGTATCTATCTATCTATCTATCTATCTATCTATCTATCTATCTATCTATCTATCTCTTCTCACGGACGTGCTGTCACATCGGCTGCGAAGGTAAACGTTTATTTGACCTTTTATTGCCCATATTTTGTTGGAATTTTTGTATATAAGGTGTGTGAAGCACCAAACTTTCTTTTTATTGTGTTTTCAAGGTAGGAATTGGCCCTTTAGGGGCAGTTTCAACCTTTTTAAAATTATATATTTTCTTCTCGACATTGAAAAATGTCGAGAAACATAGTCATAGAACGCTGGACAGAAACTTTAATGAACGAACATTTTCCTAGACTTGAGACGCTAGGAGAACAAAAAAATAAATCATGCACGCGCACACACACCAAAACAATAACAGACATCGAGAAAAAGAATGAAGCAACAGATTCTAAAGTCAAAGCTGTCAACGTCATCGATACTGTTAAAAGCCCTGTCACCACCAACAACACCAACAACAAAAGCAAAACTGTAACCAAGGTTACAAAACCATGCGTAAAAACCGTCACAAATATCTCTGATGTAAGCACCTTTGCTGCTGACGCCATCATCACCACCACCACCAACAACAACAACGATAACAACAACAACAAAAGTAGCAGCAGCAGCAGCAACAGTTCAACTCAACCTTTACTCTCTTCACAAACAGCAAGCGAAAGAGAGGAAGGAAAAATGAACAGAAGCCACAACACCACAACCACCACCACCACCACCAACAACAACAACAAAAACTTTGCAGACATGCTAAAACAAAAAAAAGAAACTTTACATTTTACAAACAAAGAACTTATAGAGACCAGGTCCCTTTTTTCTACGTCCGGACAAAATTTAATTTTACATACCCCAAAAGAAGTGAGAGAAGACGTGGAAAAAAGAACCATCATTTACAAAATAATAAGAAAAAGTAAAAAATTAACAAATCCAATTACAAAAACAGAAATTGAGAAATGTGCCAAAAAAATCATGAAAATTAAAGAATATATAAACTGGGGTTTGCAATTTAATACAGTACAATTTCGTTTCAATAATGAAGAAGAGGCGAAATTGTATAGTATGGAAGCCTTACAAAATGATGAACTAATCATGGTCCCATACTACATGGGACAGAGAGTGAGTAGAATAAAAATAAATAATGTCCCTCCGGAAATTGAGTCCAAGTGGATTACTTCGGCGATATGTTTTCATTTGAAAACAATAAATGTGTTAGAAACCACTGTTGTTCATAATAACAGCTGGACCGGAAAAAGCATTGAAATTTTGATCCAGATGGATCAAGATTCACTGGAAAAGTTGCCGAATGTGATTCACTTGGAAAATGGACAAAGCCTCTATGTGGTGGCGGAGGGTAAAAAACCGCTTTGCTACCTCTGCGGAAGCCAAGAACACCTAATTTCAAAGTGCGTTTTGGCACAAAAAAAGAAACAAGAACAGTTACAACCAAAACAAAAAATAAATAAAAAACAACCTTTGCTACCAACACCACCAAACCCACAAGTGATCATCAACAAAGTAAACCAAACGACATCACCATCAACACCAAGAAAAGAAAAAACACCACCACAATCAACTCCAACACCAAAACCAATTAGGGAAACAACACCACCACCAACATCAAAAGATAGACCAACACCAATACCAAGAACAACAACGAAGAAAACAAACATCAACGAAGAAAAAACAAATGCAAAACCTAAATCCCCAACAACACACACACCACACAATACAGGCATAGAACCTGATGCCTTGCCCTTACCCCCCTCTGATCTGTCGGACTTTTCGTCAAACGATGACAGTCCAGTGGAATGGCAGATAGCCACAGGGGGTAAGAGAAAAAGATTAAAAAAGACAAAACCAAGCACAAGCAAAGCAGGGAGGTACACAAACCCTGAAAGCCCCTTACAAAACCAAACTAACACCAACACCAACACCACAAAAACGCATACAATGCTCTCGGCCATAAACACAAAAGACATAAAATTAATGGAGTATATTGCATATCACACAAACATATGTGAAGATGACATGAAAACAAACAATCATCCAAGAACAACACCACCAGAACATATAAAAATATTACATTTGACACCAACACAGCACCACACACTCAAATCCCTCTATCCAAATGCGGTAGGGGGTTTCCAAAAATACCTCTCTAAAAAATTATACAAAGACTTACTCATAGACACTTCTAAGGAGGAACAGTGTAAAACTGTCGAAATGAGTAAGTAACCTTCTCTCTCGACTCTTTACACTTTTCGACTAAATTATGCTTAAAATAGGTTGTGTAAATGTACGTGGCTTGGCGTCAGCTTGGAAGCAAGGATATCTTCTAAATGACATCAGGTCACAGAACATAGAAATAATAGCTATCAGTGAAACCAGACTCAGTAACCCGCGGACCCTCAAGTCCATGTTTGGCGGACAATTCGACATTTATTTTTCTCCCTGTCTGCCAAACATGGGTGGTGGTGGTACCGCGGTGTTTTTTCGAAAGAGTCTGAACCTAAAAGTAAGGCCAATATTCCTAGACCCGGAGGGTAGGCTGGTTGTCGTGGACGTCGATGGTACAAACGGATGTGCTTTCCGTCTGATGGCAGTGTATGCACCGTCCTTAACGGGTCGGGCGGATTTCTTTAGACGTCTAGAGTTTTTCCTGGGAACGTCAAGACCTTTACTATTAGTAGGGGACTGGAACGCTACCTTGGACACGCATCTAGACTATGTGGGAATGGATAGGAGTAGAAGGGGATGTAAGTGCCTTAAAGACCTGCTCAGACGTTTCCATTTGTCTGACAGGTTCCGACTCGACTATCCGAACGTGCCAACGTGGACTTGGACAAACCGCGTCGGATCGTCGAGATCGTATCTAGATAGAGTTCTATGTAGGACAGCGGATAGAGTTAGTGTAGGATGTCCACAATTTAAAATAGTCAGCTACACGGATCACAAATTTGTGACGTGTACGCTCGACTTAGATAAAACACATAGGCAGGGTCCCGGTTACTGGAAACTGAACGCTTCGCTCTTAGCGCGGCAAGTTTACAGGAACCGGATTAACGAATTAATTAAGAGGGCGTTAACAGGAGCCATCGTTAACAACCGATGGTGGTTTGCCCTGAAAATAGCAATTAAATCGGAATCTATTAGGTTTAGTAAAGAACTAGCGATAGATCGAAATAGAATAGAGGGAGACTTAGTCAAGAAACTAGAAGAGGCACTTACAACTGGCAGCGCAACCAACGTTTTGGCAGCGAGGATGGCCCTCGACCAACACCTCAACGCCAAACACGAAGGTTGCGTCGTCAGAGCTAAAATGCGTGCCTTAAGGAACGAAGGGATCGAAGCTGCGCGAGAAGCCCGGGTGGCGGAGGCGCAACGCGGTGACAGAGCCACTATTCGGTCTCTAATTGATGAACAAGGATGCAGTTTACTCGAACCCGAAAGGATGTGTGGGGCCTTTCAACAGCACTTTGCTCGACTGTTTGGTGCGAGCGGTGGGTCGGAACGCAGGATGGACTTCAGTGCCTACCTGACTGGCCTGGCGCGGCTCACGGCGGGAGAAGCAGAGTGTTGTGAGGGTCCCATCACAGCTGCTGAAATAAGGGATGCTATGGCGGGCTGCGCGAGGGATAAGTCGCCTGGATTGGATGGTCTACCCTACGAGCTGTATTGCCAAATGCCAGACTTGTTTGGAGACCTCTTGGCATCAGTCTACTGCAACTGGCAACAAAACGGGAGAATTCCCAGTTTCGTGAGCCGAGGTGCAGTGACATTGCTGAAGAAAGACCCAAACAAGGGGAATTTTATAGATAATTTCAGGCCCATCACTCTGCTCAACGCAGATTTGAAAATTTTGGCCAAAGTAATAGCCGAGAGGTTGGCGCTTGTCATCGATAAACTGGTCGACAAGGCGCAAACATGCGCAGTGCCGGGCAGAAGCATCCATGACAACCTCCACCTCATGCGCTACATCATGGACAGGGTAGTTAAGGATCCTGGCATGGGTGGGGCGTTGATCAATTTAGATCAATCTAAAGCCTTCGATAGGGTGGACCATCGATACCTGGCGGCCGTCCTCAGGGCGGCTGGCTTTGGTCCCGTTTTCCGCGGTTGGATCGCTGCCTTGTATAGCAGCATCCGATCGGTAATTCGGGTGAACGGTCACCTGTCAAAACCTTTCGACATCAAGCGTTCGGTCCGTCAGGGATGTCCCCTGTCGGCGCTTCTGTATGTATTGACGCTCGAACCACTACTGCGGAAGCTGGCGACACTGAGGGGTATCCCACGGGAGCTGGGTTGCGGGACGAGCGTGTCTGCATATGCGGACGATGTCACCGTCATAGTGTCGAGCGAAAAGCACGTCGAGATGCTAAGCGAGACACTTAAAGAATACGAAACGGTGACAGGAGCAAAACTTAACCCGGAAAAGTCGGTGGGTTTGCTACTCGGCACCTGGAGAAGCAAGCCTATACCGTCCAACAGTGACTCCGTAGTGGGACGCTGGACGGACGGACCGGTTAAACTGCTCGGGGTCTGGTTCAATCCGGACCTCCAGATGGATAAGAACTGGGACGAAATCACCAATAGAGTAATCAAACTCAGCCAAACATGGGCCGAGAGAAAGTTATCTCTAAAAGGTCGGGCGGAGGTGGCTAATGCGTATATCGCATCAGTCATTGATTACCGCCTGACCGTCGTACCTTGTCCCAATGCCACCATCACGAAACTAGAACGCATACTCTTCCGCTTTCTGTGGAAGGGTGGCGTTCCGATGGTGAGGCGATCCATTTGCTGT